>NC_142877.1:102661363-102964393 GCF_051225735.1 Oryctolagus cuniculus
GCAACACTGGAGAATAAACTAAGGAGAAACATTCTCTTGTTAATAAAACATGAGAAACTGGAATTCCTCTAAAACATTGTTTCAACACATTTTTCTGCACCTGTTTATACATATCTGACATCCTTCGCACAGCCATCTGGGAAACTTCAAAGAAGAATACATATGGTTTGCTATTCTACTCTAACATAATCAGTTTTTTTATGTATGTTCTTATTATCTCTTAAAACTTTTGTTCATTTGCATGACTCTGGCCTAGTAATTAATAATGTGGAGAGGACAATCTATGTGCATGTCAAGTTTATACACAATAGACAGAAGGTAATTCTATAGTTAGGTTACTTTAGACATTTTATTCAAGATTAGTTTGGCTTTTCAACAAGATTTAGTAAGGAAGACAATTTTGATAACTTTTGTAAAAATAAAGTTTCCATCATGAAGATCATTTTATATGAACAAATAATATTTTGCTAAGATTTTACTTCTTTTTAAAAGCAAATGCACTGGCCTGCACCATGGCTCACTGGGCTAATCCTACGCCTATGGTGCCGGAACTCCGGGTTCTAGTCCCGGTTGCTCCTGTTCCAGTCCAGCTCTCTGCTGTGGC
Source organism: Oryctolagus cuniculus (assembly GCF_051225735.1). Taxonomy (NCBI): domain Eukaryota; kingdom Metazoa; phylum Chordata; class Mammalia; order Lagomorpha; family Leporidae; genus Oryctolagus; species Oryctolagus cuniculus. Next base: position 102,661,968 of record NC_142877.1, read on the forward strand.
CCAGAAAGGCAGTGGAGGATGGCCCAAGTGCTTGGGCACTGCACCCACATGGGAGACCAGGAGGAAGCACCTGGTTCCTGGCTTCGGATCGGCGCAGCGCGCCAGCCGTAGCAGCCATTTGGAGGGTGAACCAAAGGAAGGAAGGCCTTTTTCTCTGTTCTCTCTCTCTAACTCTGCCTGTCAAAGAAAAAAAAAATGCACTTATTTATTTTGCATTTAGATACATCACAAGTACCCATTTCAAACAAACAAACATGGTGCAATCACTATGATCAACAGACAGACATTTTTTTTTTTTTTTGACAGGCAGAGTGGACAGTGAGAGAGAGAGACAGAGAGAAAGGTCTTCCTTTGCCATTGGTTCACCCCCCAATGGCTGCCGTGGCCTGCGCACTGCGCTGATCTGAAGCCAGGAGCCAGGTGCTTCTCCTGGTCTCCCATGGGGTGCAGGGCCCAAGCACTTGGGGCCATCCTCCACTGCCTTCCTGGGCCACAGCAGAGAGCTGAACTTGAAGAGGGGCAACCGGGACAGAATCCAGTGCCCTGACCGGGACTAGAACCCAGTGTGCCGGCACCACAGGCAGAGGATTAGCCTATTGAGCCACGGCGCCCGCCTGACACTTCTATCACCAGTTACCTTGTACTTTTTCTCCATCAATATTTCCCTACTTGTAGCCCTAGAAACTTTTTTTTTGGTATCTTGTTTGATATTTTATTTGTATACTTTTTATTTAAGGTATACAAACTTCATGCATTTCATAAGTACAACTTTAGGAAAAGAAACTTTTTTGTCTCTATGTTTTTTAAGAACTTTATAAAATATAATCATAAAGTATACACTCTATGTCTGGCTTCTTTTGCACAGCTTAAGGTTTTTTATATTCATTCCAATTATTTTATGTACCAATACTTTGTCTTTTTCATGCAAAGTAGTATCCTACTGTAGGAATATGTCACAATTTGTTTATAGATTTGTTTACTGATAGACATTTGAGTTGTTTCAAGTTTGGGGGCATTGCAAATAAATTTGTCATGAATATTCACATTAAAGTCTGGTGTGGATATAAAGTTTCTGTTTCTCTTTGGTAAATACATAAAATTCTAGATCATATGGTAAGTATATCTTTAAATATTTAAGAAATAGACAAAATGTCTTCCAAAGTGTTTGTTTATAACATTTTACATTCCCATCATCCAGTAACTCAACATTTTTGGCAACACTTAATCTTAGCCATTCCAATCAGTGTGTAAACACAAAGTGCTTTAAATCTGCGTTATGTGATTACTAGTGTACTAAGTGTATTTTCCTGTGCATGGAGGTGACTGACATATCTTCCTCTGTGATGTTCCTATTCAAACCCTTTGTACATTTTTAATAATGTTGATTTCTTATTGTTGACTTCTTACTGTTGCATATTTTTATGTTTTATTTTCAAGACATGCATCCTTTTTCTTTATAAATATCTAAGAAATCTTGTGCACTGTCGCTCCCCCTCTTCGTGGAGGAGCAACACAAAGCCCTGCCTAGGCTTCATATCCGAGTCACGGCACCATTATGTCGCTCCCCCTCTTCGTGGAGGAACGACACCAAGCCCTGCCTAGGCTTCATATCCGAGTCACGGCACCATTATGTCGCTCCCCCTCTTCGTGGAGGAGCAACACAGGACCCTGCGCTGTTCTTTCGTCTACTCGGCCCTCCCCGGGTTTGCTGCTGGTTCTTCCCGGGTTGGCTACTACCCCTTCCACCTCCGTGGAAGGGCAGTTCCCCCTGGCCGCATTCCCCACTTCCGCAGGGGAGCGGCACACCGCCGGCCGGCTCTTTCGGGGGCTGCACGGGTTCCCTTAGATGTTCCCCATAGATGTTCCCGGTGCATGCCGTCTCTCTCCTCCTCTATAGTCCTCCTCCGCCAATCCCAACTCGGCTGCCCACACGCCGAGTACGCTGCTCTCCAATCAGGAGCAAGTCCTACAGTTCATTGGTTGAACTGGAGGCAGCTGGGTAGAAGCTGTTTTCTCCTCTCCCAGCGCCATATTGTAGGAGAGCAGATGCATAGAATAAGTCCTAATTCCAGTAACAGTCTAGTCCGAGCTGCTCCCCACAGAGGAGAGCAGATGCATAGAATAAGTCTTAATTCCAGTAACTTAGTCCAGTCCGAGCTGCTCCCCACAGATCCCCCTTTCTTTTTATTTTTTTGGCGTTGATACGCGCCTGTCTTCGGTGTCCCGCAGCACACACTCTGCTCTACTTGCTAGAGTTGCCACAGGTTCTTACAAGTCCTATCAATCAGGAAAACCGAATCCGGGTCCTCTCTTCACCATTGTGAGGAGGTTTTTAGGCGCTGATGCGTGCCTGTGTTCGGTGCCCTGCAGCGCATGCTCTGCTCTGCCCGCAGGGGCTTACAAAACCTATCAGGCAAACCGAATCCAAGCCTTCTCATTGCCTTTTTGTGGGGGAGACTTATTAGTGTTGGTTCGTGCCTATCTTCGGTGACCTGCAGCTCATACTCTGGTCGAGCTGCTTGCTGGCGCTTACCGCCTTAAATCAGGCAGACCGAATCCAAGCCTCCTAATTGTTGCATTGTGGGGGAAGCCTTACTGATGTTAATTCGTGCCTGTCTTCGGTGACCTGCGGCGCATAAGCTGCTAGCCGCCCAGGTGCTCATCGCCTCACTAATCGGGCAGACCGAATCCAAGCCTTCTAATTGCCATGTTGAGGGGAGGCCTTTCTATTTCTCTATTTCTCTATCTCCGGGCATTCCTATTTCTCCCATTTTACTTCTATCTTCCAGCATTCCTATTTTTCTCATCTTACTTCTAAACTTCTGTTTCTCTTATCCCTGCGGCTTTCCGGCGCCTCGCCCTGCCGGCAGCTTCACAGCTCTGCGCGGCTTCCCGGCGCCTCGCCCCGCCGGCGGGTTCCCGGCTCTGCGCGCACGCTCCGCGGTCTCCACGCACTTCGCGCCCGCACCACGGCCTCGCGCCAGCGTTCCCTATCTATTCACGCCCCGTGCTCTCTCTGGCGGCGAATGTTTCCGCCACCACCGGCATTCAGTCCAAGTTCCCCGGACTAACCTGGCGAATTTCAACCTGGCGGCCCACGTCTCTGCCTCTGGTTCCAGATCTTCGCCTCTTGCTCCCCGGGGTGACTTGAAGAATTCCAAGATGGCTTGGCCTGCACTCGCGGCTTCATCCTCCCTAACATTTTTCTCTACCCGGTGTGTTTCCCTAAGTTTTCTTCCAACAATATTCCTCCCTCATTTCTCCTGGCCTCTCCCCACAGTCCATATCCAAGTCTAAGTTTCTTATAGGTTTCACTTTCACTTTCAACCTGCAGTCCGTATCTGAGTCTAAGTTTCTTCTTGCTTTCACTTTAAATCCTAACTTCTTTCCCACAGTCCGTATCCGAGTCCAAGCCTCCTCTAGGTTTCACTTTCGCTTTCAATCTCCTAGCTTCCCCGCCATAGTCCGCATCCGAGTCTGTGAAAGCTTTCACTTTCGCTTTCAAATCCTAACTTCTTTCCCACAGTCCATATCCAAGTCTATGCCTAGGCTTTCAATAGCTTCTTCCGGCACCTTTCTCGTCCGGCTTTCCCCTAGGCTCTTCTAGTCTCTCCGGTATTTTCCACTTCTTCCCTCCTAGGTTTCCTATCCGAGCTAGGTTTCCTATCCGAGTCACGTTTCTTATCCGAGCTAGGTTTCCTATCCGAGTCACGTTTCCTATCCGAGTCACGGCACCATTATGTCGCTCCCCCTCTTCGTGGAGGAACGACACCAAGCCCTGCCTAGGCTTCATATCCGAGTCACGGCACCATTATGTCGCTCCCCCTCTTCGTGGAGGAGCAACACAGGACCCTGCGCTGTTCTTTCGTCTACTCGGCCCTCCCCGGGTTTGCTGCTGGTTCTTCCCGGGTTGGCTACTACCCCTTCCACCTCCGTGGAAGGGCAGTTCCCCCTGGCCGCATTCCCCACTTCCGCAGGGGAGCGGCACACCGCCGGCCGGCTCTTTCGGGGGCTGCACGGGTTCCCTTAGATGTTCCCCATAGATGTTCCCGGTGCATGCCGTCTCTCTCCTCCTCTATAGTCCTCCTCCGCCAATCCCAACTCGGCTGCCCACACGCCGAGTACGCTGCTCTCCAATCAGGAGCAAGTCCTACAGTTCATTGGTTGAACTGGAGGCAGCTGGGTAGAAGCTGTTTTCTCCTCTCCCAGCGCCATATTGTAGGAGAGCAGATGCATAGAATAAGTCCTAATTCCAGTAACAGTCTAGTCCGAGCTGCTCCCCACAGAGGAGAGCAGATGCATAGAATAAGTCTTAATTCCAGTAACTTAGTCCAGTCCGAGCTGCTCCCCACAGTGCACCCCAATGTTGAAAAGATATTCTTCTATATTTTATTCTGTACATTCAGTACTTTTGCTTTTAATCTTGGATCCATATTAATTTTCCCTTAAAGCATGAGATAAGATTTCAGGTCAATTTTTAAAAAATATGAGCTGAAAGTTATTCTGGCCCCGTGAGCTGGAAAGATTATCCATTCACCATTGAAGTGCCCCACAGTTTTTAAAAATCAGTGGGGCCATCAGGTGAGGGTCTGTTACTGAACTCTCTATTCTATTCTATTCATCTGAAATTCTCTCCTCTGGCCAATACCACTGGTTTGACTGTTGTAGCTTTACACTCAGTCTAGAATTAGAATTGTTCTTTTCCAAAACTGTTTTGGCTATGCTCAGTTTCATGACTTAGCATACACATTTTGGAATAATCCTATCACTACATGAAAAACTTCCTAGAGTAGATTTCGTTTGGGATTGTACTGAATCCATAGTATAATTTGGACAGAATAAACTACTTAACAAAATTGTCTTCCAATTTATGAACATGGTCCATATATCCTTCCATGTGTTAGGTTTCTTTAATTTCCACTGACTATGTTTTTATGGTCTTCAGCCTACAGGTCTTGGACATATTTTTTTACATTTGTAGGGGTCAAAGTTTATTTCAAGTTTTTGAAAATATTTTCAATGTTATTATCAAAGTAATTTCAATTTTCTTCGCTTTCCCTGGTTTTACTGGGGTATAGCTAGCAAATAAAAATTTATATATTTAAGATATACAATGTGTTATTTTAATTTTTCATACAAAATGAAATGATTGTCACAATCAAGCCAATTACCATGTTGACTTCACATAGCTACCATTTGTTTGTGTGTAGGCTGAAAACATCTAAGATCTAATCTTAGTAAATTAAAAATATGCAATCTATTATTAACTGTAGCTATCAAACTGTATATTTGATCTTCAGATCTTATTTATCTTAAAACAGTAAGCTTGTGCCCACACTTCAAATTTGTACCCAAATTTCAAACTGAACTCCAGTTTTCCAGGTGTTCCTCATGTAAAATATACAACTGATTTTTGTTTATTGACCTTGCATATGCTAAACAAATATTTTAATTATATTTGCTGTTTTTATATAATTCTAGGATTTCAACATAAATTATATCACCTCTAAATGAACAGTTTTCTTCATTTAAAATTTGTATTTTTTCATTCCTTATCCTTGTCTGTTGAGCTTGCCAGAATTACCAGTGCAGTGTTGAATAGACAAAGCAAGAATGAATATCCTTATCTTGTTTCTAGTCTTAAGTGAAAAGCATTCAGTCTTTCAACATTATTAAGAATGATGTTAGCTGTAACATTTTTGTAGAGGTCCTTTATAATTTTGAGCAAATTATCATATGCTCAATCTACTGAAAGTTGGTACCGTGAATAGATGATTTTCATATAGTTATTTACATGATAATTTAGTTTTCCTCCTTTATTTTACTGTAGGGTGATTTACCAGAATTTTATTTGTTGAAATGCCCTGGTCTTACTGTCATATATCCCATTTGGTCATAATAAATAATCTTTTTAATGTATTTCTAGAGCTCATCTGTTACCATTTTGTAAAAGATTTTTGATACTGTGTTCACAAATGATATTCTTAGTTCTCTTTTTGTAAAATATCTATTATAACAGTAATGCTGACTGCATATAGTAAGTTAGGAACAGCTTCATTCTTTATTTTTTAAAAGGGTTTTAGCACTGAGCAACCTAGGCCTGATGTTTCTTTTTTGGGAAAGATTTAACTATGAATTCAGCTTCCAATCACTTTTAGTCTACTTTTTCTTTTCAGATATCATATTTTTCATCTTAACATATTCATTTACATCCTTTTATATCTACACTTCTCTTGATCAGTTCTTCCTTTAAACTCCAGAGTATATCAAGTGTATTTACAGCAAATGTTTTATTATAGATAAATTTGATAACTGTAATTTCTAAATCTATTTTATTGCAAATTTCCACATATTTATGAGTTTTATTTTCCTTTTTTCATATTAAGCAATTTTTAAAATTGTCTACTCCACAATACACTTTTGAGTTTGAGTTGAGTCTCATTCCTTTTAAATAGCACTAGACATTGTTCTGGAATAAAATTATTTGGAAATCAGCTTGCTACATTTAAAGTTTGTCTTGTAAGATCTTTTTTTCTTTTAGGTCAGTCTGGAGTAACTCTCTAACATGACAGTACTTCAACCTCATCACTAAAATTTAAGTTACTCTTCTGGGATGTCTATCAAATGCCCTAACGTATTCTGCAAGATCCTTCCCTTAGGCAAGTGGTAACTTGGAATGATTCTTGCCTCTAAGGAGCTCCAAGAATTGTGTTGCTTATGTATCTCTAGCATAGTTCTTTCTCTCGAGGTTTTTAAGTCTTTACAGAATTCCATTCTATCCATGTTTAGGTTGATATGCAATGAAAGAGGCAAAGATAACTTTAGACAGTTTTCTGGATCTCTTGCTCTATGTAGTTGCCTCCTTTGTGTTCTTCTGCCTGCTAATTCTGACTTCTCAGCCTTCTACTATTCCAATCCCTGTGTTTTCAGCTCAGTGAGACTACTTGACTGTCTCTGTTGTTCTTTCTTGTTCTATATTTAAGATACTGTATCTAGGCAGGAAGCTGGGGGAATAGTAGGGTTTGCTTCCTTTCTTTCTTTCCTATTAAGGATCACAGTCCTGTCTTTTATCTCAGAGTGAAAATGTATGTTTGAGATATTTTGTCCAGTATCTAGTAGCTTAGAAAAGCAGATTTTCAAATTCTGTTATTACTTAAAGAACTCTGACAATTTTTTAAATAAATCATATGTATTATTTATATCTTTCCATTTAGAGCTCTCTTCACTACTAACATTTTGCTGGCTAAATCATTCAATTTCCTTCATTTGGGCAAATCCTTTACATACATTAATATTCCTACTCACCACGTGTCAATTCCACATTTATCACTTAAAATTATTCATTTCTTTCTACAGACACAGTTTCTTGTCAACTTCATAATTTTTAAATGAATGGTCCTAGGAAAATGATTTCATCTATCAATAATTACTGAATTATTACATTTGCAACCATGAGTGTACATACCTTTCAAAACCAAACAAATTTCTGATTGTTCTCAAAACAAAGTAATGATAAATATTTGACGTTATGGTATGTTAATTCCCATGATTTCATTCTTCAGTTAAAGGTATACATGTATTTAAAAATCACATTGTACCGATAACTATATACAATTATTATGTATCAACTTCAAAACTTGAGGGTGAGGGAAAGGAAAGATAAACTTGTCACGAACTCAACTCAGAAAATAGAGCCATGTATAGACATGACTAGACATTAAAATCTGACAAAAATGATCAGCATTATAGAGATAGTGAAACAAGAAGTCTGGAGAACAAAAAGAGGGAGCAATTATTTCCTACCAGACAGTATGAAGGACAGAATTCCGACAGCAAATGCATTTGAGCACTAGTGCTTGGCAAGATAAGAATTCTGACAACAGAGGAAAGGGGGTTGGGAATGATGCAAGGGATTACATGATCATGGCAGCATGAATGTATGGCCATGTTTGGCAATTGAGGTGTAAGGAAAGGCAGGGTCAGGAGAGAACAGAAAAAATAAATCAAGGCTCTATTGTAGAAAATGGGTAGTTTAAGACAAGTATAATATTCATCAAGGTACAATTTTCTAGTTCTAATTCTATTATGATCAAAACCCAGAAAGCCTCTATGTTGTTTGATACAAAGGATTCAGATACTGTTTCTCTTCTCTCAATTCATATGGTATAGATGGTCTGGACAACCCAAGCTGTAGTTTTAAACTATTTGCTAGATGTTATAGTAAGTGTACACTATCTTTGTAATTGTAGTAACATTTCTGTTATTTGTGTATCCTGAAAAATGACTAGCACAGTTCTGGGCACATCACAAATGCATCTACGCATTGAACAACTTTAGTCCCCTCCCTTTCTCTATTTCCTCTTTAGACAACTGTCAGATAGAAATGCCTTCAGCACTAGTGTATATGTAAATGTGTATATATAGGTACACATACTCTTATGCCCACACACGTGTGTTTATTGGACAGAAAAACAAATATTGGCAGATATTTTTGATCAGAAAACAACACGAAGAAAGATTTTCAACAGCTTCACATTCAAAAGATAAAAATCCATTTTTAAATGGCAATAGTTTATCATTTTCAGTATACTGTATTCCTTGCCATTCCTCATTTTTATGTATAATATTATATTTTCATCCATTTTCTGAGGAAGTAGTTGTTCAGTTACATGAAAGAACATTTTTTTAAAAAGAAAGTATACCATTGAAGTAAATTTAATTAAATCATCATAAATGAACAAAACTTACAAGTGAAATATTTTATATTAAAAAGCAAGTGAATACAAATTAGATATTCAGTTGGTCAGGTCAGCATAAAATGGATTAAATCGAGGTCATAATGGCACTGAGAAAGAATAAACAAAATGAAAATAGAAATTGGGGATTTTACACAGTCTGTTAATATTAATATAGCCAAAGGTAGGTTAAGGGCCACGTGCTAAGAGATGTGGGACAGATGGTTTAGACTAATGATTTGATACTTTTGGGTGACTTCCATGATTCACATTATTGACTGGAGGAAATTACACAGTAAGAAATTATCTTCAATTTTTTGAAAAAATTAGGAAATATATCCTACTACATTAGAAAAATAAACCTCAAAACCTCTCCAAGGGTAGAAATCATTTGCATTTCTCCCAGGAAATACACAAAGCTCATACTAATCCAGAGTAAAGTGAGTAGGAAAAGTTAAACATGTAAACAAAACTGGCATCTGGGTCATAACTAGTCCAAAATTCCTCAGTCAACAAAAATTAGCAGCTTAAGAATTATTTTAAATTATATAGATATTATAACTTATTAAAAAACTTAAGGATTATTTTTAGCATACTACAACATAATATAACAAGAAATTATAACTCCATAGAAGACTTTGTTTGCTTTGTGTGTGTGTGTGTAAGTGTATGCATGCATATGTTAAATATATTTGGTGAAGTTATGTTCACCAGCACAGAGAAGTTAAATTATTATTGTTAGGGTTTTTAAAATTCTGTGTACTGACAGGTTTTGTTACAGCAGCTCCGGCTACTGCAGCCAACTGGGGAGTGAACCAGCAGAGAGAGAACTGCCTCTGCCTCTGCCTCTCTGCAAATCTGCCTTTTAAATAAATTAAAAAGAAAAAGTTTAAATTAAGGCAATTTGAATATTTTCTTTATTCTTTTCTGAATTATTCAAACTTTCTACAATCAATCTGGGATATTTCTATAATCAGACAAATAATTCTGATTGTATATAGTTTAATGAATTTATTATACTTTACCAATCTAACCTAAAAAAAAAACACAACAAGATTTTTTTCTCTCAAAGTATATCATGATACAAGGTTACTTTTAAAAGTATGTTGAAAATGGAATTACATCCCATATGTTCTCCCTGATCGGTGATAACTAAGAAAGCACCTAAAAGGATATTTGCAAAAATGAAATTGACACTTCGATTTGCAGTGACTTGAACAGCCCTTGTCTTGATTGTTGAGGAACATTTTTTTTTTCTTAATGCAGAATGAAACTGGGAATGGGAGGGGAAGGAGGAGGTGGGATGGGAGTGGAGGTGGGAGGGCGGGTATGGTGGGAAGAATCACTATATCCCTAAAGTTGCACTTATGAAATTTGTACCTAGTAAATAAAAGTTTTTTTGGAGAAAAAAAAAGAAAAGAAAATGGAATTTACAGATATGTATTTTGGTGCAATTTTTTTAAATTTATGCTTTTTTTCATAATACACATCTTCCATGACCTTTTCAAAGACTCTTCATATCCATTATAGTAAAATAAATTCATAAACTATCTAAGTGCTTAACAGGAAATAAATCATACTATCATTACAAACTATATTATGTAAATAAATTTTTGAAAGGGAAACTTACTGTCATGGTAAAATTGTCATGTTTAAAAATGAAGAAAGAAGATGCACGGCATGACTGTTACAGTCACCTATGTATGAAAAAATACTAAGATATAACATTAAGATGCATCTCAGTATGACAGGTATATTTCCATTTTATTTTTGATGGATATTGTGTTTCCAAAATTGTCCACCATAAGATGTTTTTAATGGAAGAATAGTTCACTTGGAGTAATATATCAGAATAAACTATCAGAAAACAGAGGCAATGCCAAGATTATAACTGCAATTTTTCTACTCTTTATAATTTCTATTTGCTAAATAAGGTAGGAATTAATTTCATAACATATATTAAATATATAAAACAAATATTGTTAAGTTGAAAATTCTATTAATGGTCTTTTCTAGCTTGAGCATATGAAATGTACTCTTAGTTTTTATTCCTTTTTAGGATTTTTGCTTCTAGAAGTGGTAAAACAGCATGATTACTAAATGTGCCTCAATTTCAAAGTGCTATACTGTGAAGGCAAAATGTGGAAAATAAAAGGAAAAATGTGGTATTTACTCTTGGCAATAGCTACTAAAAAGCTTTATACTATTTGTTCCATAAATGTTAAATCATAAACAGACAAAAATTAATCTTATTTAAAAGGGTGGGAGGTCTAGAGAGAAGGAGAGCATGTTGAGAGACAAAGTAGAACACAGAAATGACTGAGGTGCGTATCTTTCTTTGTACTGACTTACATGTCAAATGAAGGCAAACACAATTGCATATACTCAGATTAATAACTCCTATTCAAAAATAATTTAAGAGGTTATTTAAAGTCAGTAAAAATTAATCTTCAGTTTTTCCTAAGTACACCTTGCTCCAGAAACACATGCTCCCTTCACATTTTGTGGCCTATATATTACTTCTAGTTTCTGGCACCACCCTTAGTTCCTTCTAGTTCCTGCTTGACTGAGGTGTGATCAGGAGAGCCAGGTACCATCACAAAACTGACAGGGATAAAGACTTAAAATCACATCAGATGCTCCCCATCGCAGATTCTTTTTTTCATTCTTAAGTCTGCTCAAGAAAGTAGCACATAATACAGCCTAAATAATAGGTAATTTGGGAGGAAAGAAATGTGATTACTGTATTTAAAATTGTACCAGTAGGAAACAATTTCCAAATCCCGTCCATAAAATATCTTATAATTAGATTTGTTCTGAAACTGCTAAGACGTTGAAGTAAAATAAAGTCTGCTGCTGGGAACACTGCTGTACTGCCGTTAACTCCCACTAGTGATCAAAGTGCCCCAGTCAAACCTCCAGCTGCGTATATGATTCTGAATAAATTCTCCAGTTTTTAAATAGATTCACCAGGGGGACAAAAAGTTCAGTTAGAAGTTACCCACTAAGGCTGGCGCCGTGGCTCACTAGGCTAATCCTCCGCCTTGCAGCGCCGGCACACCGGGTTCTAGTCCTGGTTGGGGCGCTGGATTCTGTCCCGGTTACCCCTCTTCCAGGCCAGCTCTCTGCTGTGGCCCGGGAGTGCAGTGGAGGATGGCCCAAGTCCTTGGGCCCTGCACCCCATGGGAGACCAGGAGAAGCACCTGGCTCCTGGCTTCGGATCAGCACTGTGCACCAGCCGCAGTGCGACGGCCGGGGCGGCCATTGAAGGGTGAACCAACGGCAAAGGAAGACCTTTCTCTCTCTCTCTCTGTCCAGTCTGTCAAAAAAAAAAAAAAAAAGTTACCCACTAAAACAAGTCTATCTTGGCAAAAGATGGCAACGTTTCAGAAAGGGGAGATCCTCGCCGTGTTCCCCATTAGTTATTCTGTGATCTACCTTACCAGAGACAGCTAAATACCACAGAACCTCAGCTACGTTGGAGACATGAGGACACTGACAGCCTGTGTCTATATTCTTCATTGCTTCTTCCTGCATCCCTAGTGGCTACTTAATCTTGAACTAAAGTCTACTTTTAGAGTCATTTGCGCTCACGAGTCTTGTTCTGGCTTGACATTTACTGGCCAGGAGCAGAGTCTCGTCTTGACTTGCCTCTACCACAGAACTTGAAATAAAAGTCACAGATTCCTGGATAGCTCTAAGCTAATGGGGGAAAACTTGTCCTACAGCTGTCCTGAGAGGCCAACGGTTTCTTTTCATTAAAGAGGGATTTCAGTATTAGGTAAAGTACAAATCACTCCTGCTTATACTAAAATTAGAGAGAGATCCTTGTCTGAGCCTAAATTCCACTAAACATAGGTTGGAGGTTAACTCTGATCTTTCATTATTTACTGGTTTTTAACTATCACTTTCCAAGAAATTCTGTAAGCTTGTATAGAATATGTGTTGAGGTTCCCTTAACCGATAACAGGAACAGACACTGAAGGATTAACAAGCCATTTTAGGTGACTTAGCAGCTAAAAAGGGAGAGTTTCAGATGATCAACCAGAGGAGCAGAGGTGAAAATAATAGAAGATAAGGGAACTAGTAATGAAGAAAGATATATCATGATATCTTGGTGACTTAAATAGGGCTATAAAAAAGTAGTCTCTGGAATTAAAAGTAATTGAACTTAAAAATTCAGTTGAGAAAATGAAAAAAAGTCACTGAAGAAAAGCAACTTGGTGTTCTAGAAAATCAAGTGCAGGAAACAGAATAAAAAATTTAATAGGAACCCTAACAGGCATCATGTAAGCAGCCAATTTAAAAAAGCCATTGTTTGAGAGGCAGAGAGACATAGAGAGCGAGACAAAGAGTTAGGTCTCCCATCCACTAGTTGCTCCCAAATGTCGGCAACAGCCAGAGCTGGACCTGGATCAGAACCAGGAACTGGGAACACATCCAGGCTTCCCACATAGGAGACAGGAACCCAACTACTCGAGCCATCGTTGCTGCTTCCTTGGTCTGTACTGGCAGGGAGTTGGAGTTGAACCCAGGCATTCTGATGTGGGTCACAGGTGTCCTGATCACCAGACTAAACACTTGCTCTCCCAATTATATTTTAAGGAGATTTTTTTAAAAATTAGATAATTGTACTCTATATTTACTCACATATTTAAATTCTGACTAATTCATATTTTAGTGGATCAAACATTTCATTTGATACAGTTTTTGCCTTCTACCAGAACTTCCTTTAACCTTTTCTATGGAAGAGGTATGTTGTCAGCATATACTGATTTGTCTGAAAAGTGCTTGCTTTGCCTTCATTTCTGAAATATATTCATATTTTAATGGAAATAAAACTTCACAGTGCTTTAAGGATGTTATTTATTATCTGTAGCTCACATGGTTTGAAACGAAAGTTTCAGTTCTCAGACAAGTCTTCAGTTCTCATATTAGTAGCCCTGTAAGTAATGTGTCTTTTTTTTTTCCCTCTGGCTGCCTTTAAGATTTTTTCCCCTCATTTGTTTTGAGTAACTTTGTTTCAACATGCCTCTGTGTGTTGAGGCAGGCACTGTGGCATAGCAGGTTAAACCACTGACAGCAACACTGCCATCCAATATGGGCACCACATCAAGTCCAGCTGGTCCACTTCCGATCCAGCTCTGTTAATGTGCCTGGGAAAGCAACCAAAGATGTCCCAGCTAATTTGGCCTCGCACCCATGTGGAAGTCCCTAATGAAACTCCTGGCTTCTGCCTTTGACCTGGTCCAGCCTTGGCCATTTGTGGAAGTGAATCCTCTTAGTGTGTGTGTGTGTGTGTGTGTGTGTGTGTGTTCTCTCTGTAACACTGCCTTTCAAAGAAATAAATCTTTTGTAAAATGCCTCAATGTAGCTTTAAGTTTACTGTGTGATTTATTCAACTTCTTGGATCTACAGGTTCATAGTTTTCATCAGATTTTGAAAAATTTTAAGCATTATTTTCTTAACTAGTTTTTCTATCTCCCTCTGCCTCCAGGGACATTGTCAATTACATATAATAGAGTTCCTTGAGTTGTCCCACTGCTCTGGTCCTTTTTGGTGCCCCATCCCATCTTTTTCTCTCTGTGCTTCATTTTAACTTCAATTGTTAAGTATTTTCAAGTTCATAAAATGTCTCTGTCCTGGTTCTCCCTGATATTAATCTCATTCAGTGTTCTTGTAAATCTAGCTATCAATTTGTTAGTTGTAGAAGTCCCACTTGACTCTTCTTTTCTAACTTGCATTTCTTTCCCATCATGGTCATGCATCCCTTTACACGTCTGAGCATATTTGTAAGAAGCATTATATTTAGAATAACCATTTTATAAGCAGTTGGCTAAAAAATCTGTCATCTCTGTCATTTCTCCAACTGTTTCCACTGATTGATTTTCTTACCTCCAGGTTATGGCTTCTTTACATGCTAGATAATTTTTTTGGTGACCATCTTCTATTGCTAACTGCTGGATTTTGGATTTTGTCACTTTTTTTTTACTGGTATGTTAATTTTATCTTCAAAGTCAGTTTCATTACTCGAAGGCCCTTTTGTAAACTGTGTTAGTATGTTTCTAGAATAATCTTTTTTCTAGGACTACTTTATCCTGATTGTTCAGGTGACTCTTTTTTGAGTACTCGTCCTGCTATGGCTTGAATATTTGTCCCTTCCAAAATTCATGCTTAAACTTAATCCAGCAGTATTAAGAGGTGGGAACTGTAGGAGATGATTAGACCATGATGTTTCCATCCTTCTGGATTAGTGCCTTGTAAAAGGCCTGGAAAGAACTAACTAGTGCTGATGCTCTGTCCCACCCCTCCACCATGTGAGGACACAGTGTCAACCCTTCCATAGGACTCAGCATTCACGGTTCCATATTGGAAGCAGAGACCAGGCCCTCACCAGACACCACTGTCATCTTGATCCTTGGACTTCTCAATCCCCAGAACTATGAGAAATAAATTTCTGTTGTTTGTAAATTACACAGTCACAGGTGTTTTGTGTTGATGGTAGGGGCAGACTAAGATATTGCCCAATATCCTATACGGTACAGTTGAGGTCTCTCCTAGCTGGTGGGACTTGCAAACATTCCCCTCTCAGTGTGCACTGCTGGAACTGCTGAGCACACTGCAGTGCAGTGGATCTTTTTGTCTAGACTCTCGAATGTGCAGATCAGCATGAAAACAAAGTCAAAGGAACCCTTCTGCAGACCTTCAGGCCTCTCCTGAACACACTACAAATTCTATCACTGTCTGCTACCAAGGACACTGACTTATGTTGAGGCCCCTGTTTGGGTCCCCCTGACCTGAAGTCTATAAAATGTCTCAGGAGAGGAAGCTGGCTAAGTAGAAGACTCATCTCATTTCTTTCTTTTCTCTCAGGGATCAGACCTGTGTTACCCAATGCCCACACGAAAACAACAATTTCTACTGGGGTCATTTTCTAATTTTGTGCACTGGGGAGGTTATACCTAGAGCAATTATTCCCTCTTGATGAGCACCAAAAGACAAAAATCAAGTTGCAAAAATTGCTAATGTCTTAGAAAAAAACATAAAATATTTCAGGGGTACTGTTGTACTATATATAACCCATGACTCTGAACCCTCAATCAAACCTTTGTGTATCTAAAATCATCTCAATTTCACTCTGCCTAAAACAGGAGAAATTTTCTTCCCCCAATTAACAAAACTAGCCCTTCCTCATCTTCAGTTTTTCTACACTACAGCTTTTGTTAACATCTCCTTCATGATGTTTTAGTTTCCAGTTTAAAATTTTCAAAGCCAACTTTCACTCCATTACTACATTAGCAGCTTTCACTCCACTACATTATCCTATCCTGGAAAATAAAACAAAACAAAAATATGTCTTATGCTTGTTTAACTCCCTATTTATTACCCCATGCCTACCTGCAATATTTGTAGAAGCTCAATGGGGATTTCCGGCAAGATGGCAGAATAGGAAGGGAGCACACTGATAGTCCGGGAAACATAGTTTAATAAAAGTGGAGTACTGCAGGTTCAAGGAAGAATTGGGGAAGAAACAGCAGAGGAAACTCTTCCGGAACTAGTGATACACAGTGGACCTGCGTGGAGGGAGTGGGAGCCCACGGCTCGGGACACAAGCAGCAGAATCTACACACCAGCACTGGAACATGAGGTGAGCAGAACCTCAATATCCCGAGACACTGGTGGGAAAGCAGAAGGAGGAGCCTAGAGGGAAGGAGGCTTGAAGCCCTGTGGGGGAAAGTTCACCAGGCTAACTAGAAGAGAGAGAGAAAAAAAAAAGTGACCGGTATGGACACGAGTTTCTCTCTCTCTGCTCACCTCTCAAAGGCAAGCAAGACAAAGAGCAGGCACCATTTTGGACATACATCATAAGCAGCAAGACCTGAGGGCTGTACCCACCCTCAGCCAAGCAGAAAAACCTGACTCTGGGAGGGGTGAAATAACAAGAGATTAGGACCTAGTGAATGTGTGGAGCTAATGAACTGAGACTGTGAAAAGAGACGGTGGGTGAGAGAAGTCACAGAATTCACATGAGTACTCTTCAGAGACACTCCAATTTGGTAACTTTGGCAACCCAGTGGGAGACTGCAGGAGAATTTGAGCCCACACTGAGGACAGGACAGATTCCCTGTGTGGTCCTTGGGAAAGAGATTCTGATCTCTGGCTCCTGTGGGTATATCATTCGCCTGCTAACTACTTCCAATTCCGTTCAGCTGTGCAGAATTACTTCCCTTTTGAATGAAAGAAAAGAAAGAAGAGAAGAGAAGAGAGAAAAGAGAAGAGAGAAAAGAGAAGAGAGAAAAGAAAAGAGGAGAGAAAAGAAAAGAAAAGAAAAAAGAAAAGAAAAAAGAAGAGAAGAGAGAAAAGAAAAGAAAAAAGAAAAGAAAAGAAAAAAGAAAAGAAAAGAAAAAAGAAAAGAAAAGAAAAAAGAAAAGAAAAGAAAAGAGAGAGCCATCAGGCAAGAAAAAGAACTTCAAGGAATACAAATTGGGAAAGAAGAAGTCAAACTATCTCTCTTTGCAGACGATATGATTCTTTATTTAGGGCATCCAAAGAACTCTACTAAGAGACTACTGGAACTCATAGAAGAGTTTGGCAAAGTAGCAGGATATAAAAAAATGCACAAAAATCAACAGCCTTTGTATACACAGGCAATACCACAGCTGAGAAAGAACTGCTAAGATCAGCCCCATTCACAATAGCTACAAAAACAATCAAATACCCTGGAATAAACTTAACCAAGGACGTTAAAGATCTCCACCATGAGAATTAAAAAATCTTCAAGAAATAGAAGAGGATACCAAAAAATGGAAAAAGCTTCCATGCTCATGGAAGACTCAATATCATCAAAATGTCAATTCTCCCAAAAGCAATTTATAAATTCAAAGTGATACCAATGAAGATACCAAAGACCTTCTCAGATCTGGAAAAAATGATGCTGAAATTCATATGGATATGCAAGAGATCTTGAATAGTTAAAGCAATCTTATACAAGAAAAACAAAGCTGGAGGCATCACAATACCAGATTTCAGGACATACTACAGGGCTGCTATAATCAAAACAGCATGGTACTGGTACAGAAACAGATGGATAGACCAATGGAACAGAATAGAAACACCAGAAATCAACCTAAACATCTACAGCCAACTTATATTTGATCAAGGATCTAAAAGCAATTCCTGGAGCAAGGACAGTCTATTCAATAAATGGTGCTGGGAAAACTGGTTTTCCATGTGCAGAAGCATGAAGCAAGACCCCTACCTTACACCTTATACAAAAATCCACTCAGCATGGATTAAAGATCTAAATCTACGATCCAACACCATCAAATTATTAGAGAGCATTGGAGAAACACTGCAAGATATCGGCACCAGCAAAGACTTCTTGGAAAAGACCTCAGAGGCACAGGCAGTCAAAGCCAAAATTAACTATTGGGATTGCAACAAATTGAGAAGTTTCTGTACTGCAAAAGAAACAGTCAAGAAAGTGAAGAGGCAACTGACAGAATGGAAAAAATATTTACAAACTATGCTACAGATAAAGGATTAATAACCAGAATCTACAAAGATATTAAGAAACTCCACAGCAACAAAACAAACAACCCACTTAAGAGATGGGCCTAGGACCTCAATAGACATTTTTTAAAAGAGGAAATCCAAAGGGCCAACAGACACATGAAAAAATGTTCAAGGTCACTAGCAATCAGGGAAATGCAAATCAAAACCGCAATGAGGTTTCACCTCACCTCAGTTAGAATGGCTCACATACAGAAATCTACCAACAACAGATGCTGGCGAGGATATGGGGAAAAAGGGACACTAACCCACTGTTGGTGGGAATACAAACTGGTTAAGCTTCTATGGAAGTCAGTCTGGAGATTCCTCAGTAACCTGAATATAACCCTAGCATTCAACCCAGCCATCCCACTCCTTGGAATTTACCCAAAGGAAAGTAAATTGGCAAACAAAAAAAGCGGTCTGCACATTAATGTTTATTGCAGCTCAATTCACAATAGCTAAGACCTGGAGTCAACCCAAATGCCTATCAACAGTAGACTGGATAAAGAAATTATGGGACATGTACTCTATAGAATACTATACAGCAGTCAAAAACAATGAAACCCGGTCATTTGCAACAAAATGGAGGAATCTGGAAAACATCATGCTGAGTCAATTAAGCCAGTCCCAAAGGGACAAATATCATATGTTCTCCCTGATCAGTGACAACTAACCAACCACAAAAAAGGAAACCTGTTGAAATGAAAGGGACACTCTGAGAACCAGTGACTTGATCAGCCCTTGTCCTGACTGCTGATGTAAAATTTAATACTTTATCCCTTTTAGTATTTTTTTTTTGTTCTAGTTAATACTATTGGTTGAACTCTGTAATCAACACACATTTATTCTTAGGTGTTGAAATTTAACAGAAAAGTGATCCCTGTTAAATATAAGAGTGGGAATAAGAGAGGGAGGAAATGTACAATTTGGGAAATGCTCAATCGGACTTGCCCCAAATGGTGGAGTTAGAAATATGCAAGGAGATTCCAATACAATCCCATCAAGATTGCATGTACCAATGCCATCTCACTAGTCCAAGTAATCAATTTCAGTTCACAATTGATCATAATGATAGGTCTAAGAGTCAAAGGGATCACACAGACAAGACTAGTGTCTGCAAATACTGATAGAATAAAACAAGGGAGAGAACGATCCAACATGGGAAGTGGGATACACAGCAGACTCATAGAATGGCAGAAGTCCTAAACAGCACTCTGGCCTCAGAATCAGCCCTTAAGGCACTCGGATCTGGCTAAAGATCCCATGAGAGTATTTTAGGCATGGAAAGTCAAGACACTCTGGCAAAAAAAAAAAAAAAAAACCTACCTAAATGAAAGGTCTCTGCGAGTGAGATCCCAGTAGAAAGAACAGGCCATCAAAGAAAGAGGTACCTTTCTCTGAAGGGAGGAGAGAACTTCCACTTTGACTATGACCTTGTCTAAATAAGATCGAAGGATCGAAGGCCGGCGCCGCGGCTCACTAGGCTAATCCTCCGCCTAGCGGCGCCGGCACACCGGGTTCTAGTCCCAGTAGGGGCGCCGGATTCTGTCCCGGTTGCCCCTCTTCCAGGCCAGCCCTCTGCTGTGGCCAGGGAGTGCAGTGGAGGATGGCCCAGCGCACCGGCCGCGGCGGCCATTGGAGGGTGAACCAACGGCAAAAGGAAGACCTTTCTCTCTGTCTCTCTCTCTCACTGTCCACTCTGCCTGTCAAAAAATAAAATAAATAAATAAATAAATAAATAAAAATAAATAAGATCGAAGTCAGTGAACTCAAAGGTTTCCATAGCCTTGGAAACTCATGACAAGAGCCTAGGGAGATTACTGACACCATAAAGAAGAGTGTCAATTTGTTAAGTCAACAACAGGAGTCACTGTGTACTCACTCCTTATGTGGGATCTCTGTCCTTAATGTGTTTTTCAATGTTAATTAATGCTATAACTAGTACTCAAACAGTATTTTACACTTTATGTTCTGTGTGGGTGCAAACTGATGAAATCTTTACTTAATATATACTAAATCGATCTTCTGTGTATAATGATAATTGAAAATGAATCTTGATGTGAATGGAATGGGAGAGGGAGCGGGAGATGGGAGGGGTGCAGGTGGGAGGGAAGTTATGGGGGGGAAAAGCCATTGTAATCTATAAACTGTACTTTGGGAAATTATATTTACTAAATAAAGTTAAAATAAATAAATAAATAAATAAATGTCAACATGTTGAATAAATGCTGAACTCTCTTCCATGTTGAAATGGAAAAAATACACTTCACAATTGGGTCCTTTGAACAATCAAGTTTCCCAACTCCAACTCTTCTATGGACGAATTAAAGCAGTCCTCTGTGCTTCCATAATATTATTCTGCATATCATTTACATTACTGTGAATTGGTGAAACCAAACCACTTTTCTTCATATTGCTATGGGGTACAATGTTTGAAACATAAGTGATGTGTAGTGTTTGTTGGATTCAAAAGAATATACAGAATTTTTAAATATACAAAATTTGAATCCCTAGGCAAAAACTGTTCTATCAAATATCATAAATCTCCCATATCCCTTTTACATACAACTCACATTCAATAAGGGAAACATTAATATCACAATGACTAATTAGTAGTACAAGCAAACATTTCACAAAAGAAATGTAGTTCCTAAACATGCATATTAAATAACGTCTAATGTTGTTAGCAATCAAATAAATAAAAATTAAAACAAAGTGCTACTTTACCTTAAAATATGGCTTCGAAACTTTAATAAGTATATGTATATATTATGTATTTTAATAAATATATGTGTACATACATAATGCACACATTATATGCTCTTCAGATTATGGTAAGAATGACATGAAAATTGAAGCAGTGTACTCTAGTACAATACTTTCTGGAAAGCTAAAATTTGGAACTAGTTCTGGCACTAAAGTTTATTCTTTGTAAAACAAATACACTTACTGTGATACTGATGTTATGTGTCAACTTGGCTAGACTATGGTATCCAGATGTTTTGTTAAAAACTAGTCTAATGGATGCTGGTTAAAGTCATGGCTGTTCCACTTCTGATCCAGCTACCTGCTAATGTGCCTGGGAGGGCAGCAGATGATCCAAATGCTTCGGCCCCTGCACCCACATGGGAGATACAAAGAAAGCTCCTAGTTCTTGGCTTCAGGTTGCCTCAGCTCCAGCCATTGTGGTCACTTGGGGAGTGAACTAGTGGATAGAAGATACGCTCTTTCTCTCTCTCTCTCTCTGCACCTTTAAAATAAATAAATCTAAACAAAAAAAAATAACAACCAGTCTATATGTTGCTTTGAAGGTATTTTTATTTTTTACGATGTTTTTATGGGGTCAGTGCTGTGGCATAGTAGGTTAAGCCTCTGCCTGTGACACCTGCATCCCATATAGGCACAAGTTCAAGTCCCAGCTGCTCTACTTTCCAACCAGCTCCCTGCTAGTAACCTGGGAAAGCAATGGAAGATGGCCCAGGTGTTTGGGCCCTTGCACCCATGTGGGAGACCAGAAGTTGTTCCTGGATCCTGGCTTCAGATGGGCTCAACTCCAGCCCTTGCAACCATCTGGAGAGTAAGCCAGTGAATGGAAGACATTTCTCTCTGTCTGTTAACTCGTCTCTCAAATAAATATTTATTTTTTAAAAAAGATGTGATTAAAAATTAGTGCACTCCTAATAAGGCAAAGCATCTCTATAATACAGGTGCTTCCTCCAATCATTTGAAAGCCTTCAGAAAAATGACAGAGATTCCACAAAAGGAGGAATAAGAATTTTGCCCCAAAACTACCTATGGACTCACACAGAAACATTTATTCTTGCCTTAGTTTCAAGCCGGCTGGCCTGCACTGCAAAGTTCAGACATGCCAGCCGCACAATCATATGAACCCAGTCCTTAAAAGAAACCTTATTTTCTCTTATGTAAATTATAAATATGCATATTATACACACACATACACATTCATCCTATTTGTTGTACCTCTCTGGAGAACCCTGACTAATGCACTTATGAAAATTCCTCATAAGAAAATCATACCAAAAAAAAAAAAAAGGAAAACTTATTGTGGTAGTTAATTTTATCTGCCAACTTTGACAGGATAATGAGATGCCCAGGTACCTGGTAAAACGTTATTTCAGAATGTACTTCTGAGTGTGTCTGCAGAAGAGAGTAACATTTGAGTAAGTAGACTCCTCTCCCCTGTGTGGGTGGACATAACTCAGCTGGGTCTGAACAGAACAAAAAGGGCCTGAAACAGAACAAAAACATAGAAGAAAGGAAGCTCTGCCCACCTCCTCCTCGTGCTTCCCCTCCTCCCTCTGGCTGACTGCCTGAGCTGGGACATGCCTCTTTCCTTGACTTTGATGGTCTGGTTGCAAAGTCTTTAAGTTGAGACTTAAGGGCACACCATCGGCTCTCTCGCTCTAAGAACACTGAACTTCAAAGTCCTTCCTGGGTCCTCAGTTTGTAGAGGGCAGATCGCGGGACTTCTCGGCCTCCATTATCACATGAGCCAATATCTTAAAAAAATTTCCTTCTGTGGCACCAATGTTGTGGCAAAGGACATTAAGCCACCACTTGTGATGCCAGCATTTCAATGGGAGTGCTGACTGAGCCTTGGCTGCTCCACTTCCAGTCCAGCTTCCTGTTAATGTGCCAGAGAAGGCAGCACAAGACAGCCCAAGTACACAGGTCCCTGCCATCCATGTAGGTGATGCACATGGAGTTTCTAAAATTCCTGACTTCAGCCTGGTCAGGAACTGGCTGTGGGGCTATTTGTAGACTGAACCAGTGAATAGAAGGTATCTCTCTCTCTCTGCCCCCTCCTCATTTCCCTGCCTTTCAAACAAACACAATATTTAAAGCAAATAAACAAACCAACCTTGAGGTTGACATTGTGGTACTGTGGGTAAAGTCGCTGCCTGAAACACCAGCGCCATATATGGGTGCAGGTTTGTGATACAGCTCCCTGTTAATGGCCTGGTAAAAGCAGCCAAAGGCGGCTCAAGTGTGTGGGACCCTTCTACCCCCTTGGGAGACCTGGATGAAGCTACTGGCTCCTGGCTTTGGCCTGGCCCAGTGCTGGCCGTTGCTGCCATCTGGGGAGTAAACTAGTAGGATGAAAGATCTCTCTTTCTCTGTCTCCCTCACTGTCTGTAATTCTGAATTTCAAAATAAATAAATATTAAAAAATGTACTACAAAATTAAATCTCTTTCTAGATATATCTCTATCTGTGTGTGTCCTATTGATGCTGTGTCTCTGAAGTAGCCTAATACACCTATGTATATCATACAAGTATGTATTTTAATTTTGACTCAACACTTGCTTAAAAAGTTTCTTAAACTACCTCTCATTTTATTTCATCTGTAAAATGAGGATAATAATATCTGCATTAAGATTACCACAGTTTAATAAGATAATAATATAGTTCCCTGTATATAATAAGCACTTAAGAATTATTAGATGTTATTACTACATGAATTCTATCTTTAACAACCAAAATAAAAGCCATCAAAAAGAAAGAAAAACATAAGGAAAGCAAATAATATCCACAAAGCAGCTATCACATTGAATTTTTGTAATGCCACCATGAAAATGCTATGCTATTGTCACATATCAGGCAAACTAGGCACTGAAAGGTTACATAGCTTGACTTATGACATGCAATAAGTAAATGAGAAGACAGGATTTAGTCAAAGTCTGTCTGATTTTAAAATTCAGCATTCCCGGGGCTGGCACTATGGCACAGTGGGTTAACGCCCTGGTCTGAAGCACCGCCATCCCATATGAGCGCTGGTTCTAATCTGGCTGCTTCTCTTCTTATCCAGCTCTCTGCTGTGGCCTGGGAAAGTAGTACAGGGTGGAGTCCTTGGGCCCCTGCATCCGCGTGGGAGACCCGGAGGAAGCTCCTGGCTCCTGGCTTCGGATCGGCGCAGCTCCAGCCATTGCAGCCATCTGGGGAGTGAACCATTGGAGGGAGGACCTCTCTCTCTCTGTCTCAACTCTCTCTGTGAAACTCTTTCAAATAAATAAATAAATCTTTTGAAAAATTCAGCATTCTTTTCAACATATGATACCTGCCTCTCTAGAAAAGGAGTTATTTCTTTCAATTCAAATATTATGCAGCCATCACTGATGACACTTAACAAAACCATATAACAGCATATAAAATGCTCATAACATTTTAGGTAACAAGGAATGACATAAAACTATGATTGTTACAAATGAAAATATTTAAAACATTGATTCAAATGGAAAAGTACTTATAGTACACCGCAAAGTGAGAACACAGAAAGCTTTTAACTTTGAAGAAGAATATGGTTGAAAATTCTGCTAATTCCTAGGTTTTTTAACACTAATATAATTTTTAGTTTCTCCCTTTGTGAGAAGTACTAATATTCAAAGTGTAATGTGTACTGTAAAAAATAGTAGAGATATAGTCATTAAATTCTGCATTGGCAATTGATTCTCTCCTTTTGACAGTTTCACATAGAACTCATTGCTATCATTACTTTATGCATGCAGTAATTCTCTCTGGAGAATTCAAGTAATTTTTAAAGGGTTTACTTGACTTAATAAACTATGACATTTAAAAGTCATTTCAAATATTTTAAAATTTAAGAAATATATGGTTTGTAGTTCATCTCATGATAATAATCACTTAGAAACTTTCACATTTCATTACAAAGATCTCTGTGAGCTCATATAGAATCAGTTCCATAATATACTGTTGAATGAAAAACAAAAGCATCATATCAAGCTTATTCAACTTTGAGAACTAGTATAAATCTACAGTAAGCAAAATGTATGCTATTGGCAAAAGAACAGATAGATTGGTGGAACAGAACCCAGAAATAGATTAACATAAATACAATCAAGAGATCTTTGACAAACAAGCAATTCAATAGAAAAGGGATTATATTTCAACAAATGGTGCTGGAACAACAGGACAGTTGCATGCAAAAAATTAATTTAGATATAGACATCATACATTTCACAAATTAATTCAAAATGCATGATAAGCCTAAATGTAAAATGTGAAGCTAAAAAACTTCTAGAAGATAACAGAAGAAAAACTAACTGACATTAGGTTTGGTTCAGATAGAAGTTCAAAAACATGATCTATAAAAGAAACAGAGAACACTGGGGAGACTGTAAAAACTTCTTGGAAAAAAACCTCAGCAGCACAGGCAATCAAAACCGAAATTGACAAATGCGATTACACCAAGCTGAAAAGCTTCTACACTATGAAAGAAACACTCAACAGAATGGGAGAAAATACTCACAAACTACGCAACTGATAAAGGATTAATATCCAGAGTCTATGAAGAGCTCAAGGGATTCAACAATAACAAAACAAATAACCCAGTTAAGAAATGGGCAAAGGTTTTGAAGGGGCATTTTTCTAGAAAGGAAATTCAAATGGCCAACAGACACAAGAAAAAGTGCTCAGGATCAGTAGCCATCAGGGAAATGCAACTCAAAACCACAATGAGGCTTCACCAGATCCAGGTTAGAATGGCTCTCATACAGAAATCAACAAACAAATGCTGGTGAGGATGTGGAGAGAAAGGAACCCTAATAAATTGTTGGTGGGAATGTAAACTGTGCAGCTACTGTTGAAGACAGTATGAAGATACCTCAGAAAGCTGAGTATGGACCTACCATAGGACCCATCCCACTCCTGGGAATTCACCCAAATCAAAACAAATCAGCATCTTAAAGTGTTATCTGTATCCCATATTCACTGTAATACAACTCAAAATAGATAACATATAGAATGAGCCCAGATGTCCATCAGCTGTTGACTGGATAAATAAATTATGGCATATATATATATATATATATACACACACACACACACACACACACACACACACACTATGGAGTACTATTCAACTTAAAAAAATGAAATCTTGTCATTTGCAACAAAATGGATACAACTGCAAACCATTATACTTAGTGAAATAAGCCAGTACCAAAAACACAGATACCATATGTTTTCCCTGATCTGAAATACTAATAGGGTACCTAAAATGTAATGTATTGAAGTTAAATGGACATTTTTGAGATTTGATGACTGTTTACAACCTTTGTCTCTTCTGTTGAATAACAAGGCTTTTTCCTTCATTATATTTGTTGAACTCTTCACTTAGTGTAGGATTAACCTTAGGATCATTAAGTAAACTGAAAACTGATCTTCATAAAATTAAGAGTTGGGGGGCCAGCACTATGGCATAGTGGATAAGGCCACTGCCTGTGGTGCTGGCATCCCATATGGATGCTGGTTCAAGTCCTGCGTGTTCCACTTCTGATCTGACTCTCTGCTGGGAAAGTGAAAGAAGGTGGCCCAAATCTTTGACCTCTACACCCATGTGGGAGACCCAGAAGAAGCTCCTGGCTCCTGGCTTTGGATCGGCACTGCTCTGGCTGTTGTGGCCAATTGAGGAGTGAATCAGTGAATGGAAGACTTTCTCTCTCTCTTTCTCTGTCTCTCTGTCTCTCCTTCTCTCCCTAACTTTTACTTTCAAATAAATAAATAAATCTTTAAAAAAATTAAGAGTGGGAAAAGGGGAAGGAGGAGAAAGTAGTGTTGGAGTGTGGGTGGGAGAGAGGGTAGGGTGGGAAGTATCACTATGTCCCTAAATCTATGTATATGAAATAAACAAAACTTGTGTAACTTAAATAAAATTTAAAAAAAGAAAAAAATAAGTTTGGCTTAATTATAACTAAATGTAAAAGTTCTGCCCATGAAATACAGTCTTAGTGGAATAACAGACAAATCAAGGGCAGGAGATCTTTGAAAAACACATACCTGATAACATGTTCTAAATATACAAACAACTCTTAAAAGAGAAAAATAAGAATACAAACTAATTTTTAAGGGCAAAAAATACAAACCGACACTTCACCAAAGAATGAATATATATAGAAAGAAAACAATCATTTGAAGATATTCTAACAGATACTAGAGAATTGCAAATTAAGATAATGATATACCACTCTACAAAAATTACAATGGCTAAAATTTAAAATAATGACAACATCAAATGCTTGTGAGGATGTAGAATGGCAGGAACTCATTCATAGCTACGAGAATGCAACAGGTATAGCTAATTTAGAAGACAGCTACAAAATTCTCATAAAACTGTAAACACAGTCTTACCATATAATCATACTCAGTGGCATTTAATTCAATGAGTTGGAAACAAATCCAGCCCAAAATGTCCACGAATGTTAACTGGTTTAATTTACATATTGCCCAAATTTGAAAGGAACCAAAATGTCCTTCAATTGATGCAATGGATAAAGAAACTATGAGATATTCATGCAATGGAAAATTATCCAGTGCTGAAATGAAATAAACTACCAACCACAAAATGATATGAAGGAAACTTAAACACATATGACTAAATTTAAAAAAAGGCATTATGAAAAGGTTGTATTTGTGCAATGACATTCTGGAAAAGGCAAAACTGGAGACAGTAAAAAAATTAGTGGCTGCTAAGGGTTCTAAGAGAGGAAAAGAAGGATGAATAAGTATAGTGCCAAGGATATTTAGAACAGTAAGGATATTTATAGCAGTGAAACTACATGGATTTCTATATGGTATAACAGTTTTGTCAAGAGCTATAAAATAATACGTAATGAAATATGTGAACTATGGACTTTGACTAATAATTTATCACTATTAGTTGACTAATTTTAGCAAATATATCACAACAAGGTGGTTTTCTTTCCTTTTTTGTTTCTAAAATTAGAAGCTAATAATAAAAAATGTGGGAGACAAGATATTTGGGGATCTCTGTACTTTGCAGACTTTTTTGTGAACTTAGTTTTTCTAAAAATTAGTCCTATTTGTTTTTTAAAAATGTGCAAGCAAAAATACATGTAAACAGTAAGCTTTTTATTAACAAACAGGGAAGAAAGAAATATAGGAAGCATAAACCAAAACAAATTTTAAACAGGTTACCTACAAGGGATGGGTAGAAGGAGCATAAGATACAGAAAAGAGGGGCTGGTGCTGTGGCGCAGTGGGTTGACACCCTGGCCTGAAGCGCCGGCATCCCATATGGGCGCCAGTTTGAGACTAGGCTGCTCCACTTCCAATCCAGCTCTCTGCTCTGGCCTGGGAAAGCAGTAGAAGATGGCCCAGTCTTTGGGCCCCTGCACCCGCATGAGAGACCCAGAAGAAGCTCCCAGAAGAAGCTCTCAGCTCCTGGCTTTGGATCAGTGCAGCTTCCGCCATTGCGGTACTGGGGAGTGAACCATTTGATGGAAGACCTCTCTCTCTGTCTCTCTGCCTCTCCTCTCTCTGTGTAACTCTGACTTTCAAATAAATAAATAAATATTTTAAAAAAAGATATAGAGAAGAGGTCAGATTTCTCTGAATATACTTGTTTATATAGTTTTGACTAGGCCACATCAATGTCTTACATAGCAAAAAAACAAAATTAAATAAAAACAATCAGGTAAAAAAATCCCTAAAAGTTATTAAAAACAAAAACAATTTGGGATATGCTCAAGCCGACTTGCCCCAAATGGTAGAGTTAGAAACATACCAGGGGATTCCAATTCAATCCCATCAAGGTGGCATGTACCAATGCCATCTCACTAGTCCAAGTGATCAATTTCAGTTCACAAAAGATCATAATGATAGGACTAAGAGTCAAAGGAATCACATAAACAAGACTAGTGTCTGCAAATACTAACCGATAGAATAAAAAAGGGAGAGAACGATCCAACATGGGAAGCAAGATACACAGTAGACTCATAGAATGGCAGATGTCCTAAACAGCACTCTGGCCTCAGAATCAGCTCTTAAGGCATTCGGATCTGGCTGAAAAGCCCATGAGAGTATTAAAGGCATGGAAAGCCAAGACACTCTGGCAAAAAAAAAAAAAAAAAAAAAAAACAACAACAACCACCACCAAACCTAAATGAAAGATCTCCACATGTGAGATCCCAGTGGAAAGAACAGGTCATCAAAGAAGGAGGTACCTTTCTCTGAAGGGAGGACAGAACTTCCACTTTGACCATGGCCTTGTCTAAATATGATCAGAGTCGGTGAACTCAAAAGGCTTCCATAGCCTTGGAAACTCATGACTAGAGCCTAGGGTGATTACTGATGCCATAAACAAGAGTGTCAATTTGTTAAGTCAACAACAGGAGTCACTGTGTACTTACTCTTCATGTAGGATCTCTGTCCTTAATGTGCTGTACATTGTGATTTAATGCTATAACTAGTACTCAAACAGTATTTTTCACTTTGTGTTTCTATGTGGGTGCAAACTGTTGAAATCTTACTTAATATATGCTAAACTGATCTTCTGTATATAAAGAGAATTGAAAATGAATCTTGATGTGAATGGAAGGGGAGAGGGAGTGGAAAAGGGGAAGGTTGTGGGTGGGAGGGAAGTTATGTGGGGGGGGAAGACATTGTAATCCATAAGCTGTACTTTGGAAATTTATACTCATTAAATAAAAGTTTAAAAAAAAACTTATGAGTCTGATTATGTGTTTAATAGACAATATAACTACATAGAAGAAAATAAAACCAAGTTATCTGAATACCTTTTAAACACCATACCGCTTCCACCCTTAATGGAAATATTCTAAGGACAAAAATATTTCCAAATTAATATTGAAATTTACTTTATAAAGTTGCTACTGTTGATAGAATTGGCATGTCAATTTATATGTATGCAAATGTGTATGTGCATGAGCATATGGGTATAGTCTGGAATTGAATAAATGAGCAGGTATACTGATGATGTGGGAACTGGGATTCTCACTATGAAAAAAAAAGAAATATAAAAATGGGTTGAAGAATGGAGAGACCCTCCTAGCATAGGATTAGAATTAAATATATTATATGAACTCATGATTTAAAATAAAAAAGTTTCAGGTCTATCCACAAGGTTCTAGAAGCAAGCAATAAATTTCCCTGTTATATTTTTAAAACCTACTTTGTGAACCTGTCTCACCTGTAGGTGAGATATGCTATTCTTTTCTTGGAAAATTTCTTTTCCTTCTTTCACATGCTTAATGCTTACTCATTCATAATGTTTCAGTTGACTATCTTTCTTTCCAGAATAAAATAAATGATGATTTCTCTTTTTAGGACCTTATGATAATTTTCCATTATTTGATAGATTTCCAGATAGACACGCTCTAACCAGAAGGGCTTTTTTTCTTTATCAGACTACACTAGACTATTTTTTATAGCTTTTTTATATTTTTTTGTCTACAGCCTCTTTTTGTTCTTTCAAGGAGCCTTCAAAAATTCCATGAAAAATATGTATTATGAAAAAATTTACATATTAATTTCAAGTTTTTTGTACCAAAATAAACTTCTAATTCAAATTTTCTTGAACTTTTTGAAGTTCCTTTGTATTACCTCAAGCAGAATTTATCTTTCAAAGTTAATGCATTCATTTACTTGTCCATTCATTCAAAATATTTCCACAACATAGATAGTGTGCTGGTGATTTCCCTAAGCTTCATCCTATACTTGAATATTTATCAATGCCCCCACCCACTTCACCATGTACTTTCCTCAAATTATATACCTTCCACAAATTCTTCTAACAGAAAAGAGGTATCTATTTTCTTTTCTTTTTTCCTTTCTAAAATTCCACCATCTATCATCCATGAATCTACCTTTCAAAGAGCAGTGATTCCTTTGATACATATCTTAATTGTTTATTTAATTCACAGGCTCACCCAAGCTTTGCTCATCTCTGTCTCTGCAGTATTATCTTTCTTAAACTTCCAAATCCTGGAAAGTAAAAATTCTATACAAATGCCTTTTTATCCTCAAAGTCCAGCCACTGAAAAGCCTTTAAGAAATAGCTGATGATGATAACAATGCACTGAGTGAACAGTAGTTGCATAATAACTGTTGAAAGAATGAAAATACTATCTGTGATTAACATTGAAGGACAAAATCTTCTTGAGTTGCAGTTTTAAATATTCTATAATTTTTGGTCAAATCCTTTTACTTGCTAAAAGATGCAAAAACAAGGATTTTATACTTAGAAGGAGAGGGTATATATTCATCAAGGCAAGTAGCTGAAACATAAGACCGTAAAATGAAAGGATTTTGACAAAGTTACTCCATTTTAATTTCAACAAACAGGTGCTGGTACTGATAAATGTAACCTGAAGATTTAATGTAGTGAAATCTTCACCTTCAAGCATATTTAAAATAAGCTGTTTGCATTTCCATGCATATGATTATTCTAACCCTGAAAGCACCTTTTAAATATGGATTATAAACACAGCTGCTTTAAAATGAAAGTAAGTTTCCCTCTTTCCAAACCTTTTTTTTTTTTTTTTTTTTTTTCCTTTGGAAGATAAGAAATTGATGTAATAGGACTATTTTGAGCTCAGGGGGAAACTTTCTGACTAAAGAACTCATGTTTATCTTTTTAGTGTATTTGTGAATTTGCTAAAGTTGGTCCAGAAGATAACATTTTAAATATAAAAATATTTTAACATTGCTTTTTAGTGCTATGATTTTTATAATGTGCTCTCTCTCTTCCTAGAGGGATACAAGCATCCCTTCATGAGTCATGGGTGGCTCAGCAAAAGCGCTCAGAATGTACATACAGGCACCAAAATCCCTAATATGTGTGAGATTTCCATCATATTCCCATTCTAATAGCCAGGGTCTACAGTTCCTAATTACAAACTAACTTCAGAGCATGCAGATTTTATCTTTTGTGATTCAGTAAAACATGTGATTGCCCAGGAGAGTCTTGGATCATTACCTTGAAGCAGAAAACTTTGCCTAATGACTATAGAGCCTCCCATTCCCAAACTGCTTAACTGGTACTTATCTCTCATTTGCAAAAGCTTGTGAGGAATGCAAGATACCTACAAACTGCACAATTCCAAATATCTCCTAAAAAGCAGGACTTTGGTTGGTACCTCTTTCAGTTTCAAGAAACAACATGCTATAGCTTAACTCTATTACCACATTTCATGAACTGTTTCTCAACCTGGGATATGCCACTGCTTTCTCCAATCTAAGTACACCAGGCCCAAACACGTTTACTTCCTGAATCAGATGAGCTCCAGCATGTTCAGGGTGGTATGGCCATAGACAGCCACTACTTCCTGATATCAACTGAAACATTCTGGGGTTGCAAGTTACAGAACTAGTGGTGTGAGTGATAGAAATTGAACCCAAGCTTAACCATTGACTAGAATTAATTCTTAGAATCCAGAGAAAGTTTCAACAATAGGATGTAGATGAGGCTCAATATAAATGAACTGACAACAGATATCTGCTGCTTGTTCTACAGTTTATAGTTATTCTCTATTACACATTTTCTATCCCTACAAGATAAAAAAAATAATCATCCAAATTCTCAATTTTACCTTTCAAATATTTTTCAGTAATTAACAACACTGACTCAGTCTATTCCAGTTTTGAAATTCCTGAGAATAATTCTGAATGGCCTGATTTGAATTAGGCCAACCTGAATTATTCCATTATTGTCAAGGCAAAAGGTAACTGAATGTCCTGGTTTGTCTGGGATTAAGGGGTTTCCTGGGACAGAGGGTGTTCAGTGCTGAAACCTGGACAGTCTAGAACAAACTGGGGTGTTGGTCCTCCTAAGTCAAATAAAAAAGATGACATTCAGGTTTGGCATTTTGGTGTAACGGGTTAAGCCATCACCTTCAATGCCAGCATCCCATATGGGCACCAGTTCCTATCACAGTTGCTCTACTTCTGATCCAGCTCCCTACTTAAGAAGCTGGGAAAGCAGCAGAGGATGGCCGAAGTCCCTGGACGTCTGCACCCATGTGGGAGACCCAGATGAAGCTCCTGGCTATTGGGGGAGTGCACCAGCAGATGAAACAACACCTACCTCCCTCCCCGCCCCCCATCCATCCCACTCTCCCTCTCTGTAACTCTGCACTTCAAAAAAAAAAAAAAAAAAAAAAAAGTTGACATTTATGTTTACAAGGGAATAAGAAGAAAAGTAGTGAGAAGTTCCCATGAGCATACAGACAAAGCCATAGATGTATACTAATTGGGCTGTGGTATATTGTAAAAGTGGCCACAGTACTTTGGAGGTACTGCCATCAAGACACGGAGTCTATTTCTCCACCACTTAAATATAGGTTAGTTTTGTGACATTTAGGTCAAAAGCCATGGCGAAAGCAGTTAGTGTTGCTTTCAAAGACAGTCCTCTTGAAAGCTTTCACATGCCATCACTCTCTTAGGGCCAAGACTGCTATATAAACCACCCCAGTTATTCCTAAAGAGTGCACCAGACCACATGAGAGCGATGTTGGGCATCCCAGGTACTCACATGTGGCCATCAACAATCAGGGAGTCCCATGAATGAGCTCTGTCAAGATCAAGTAGCCCGCCCACACAACAGCTACTCATCTGATCCCAGCCTACATGGACAAATACAGATAATGAGCTTTAAAATGACTGTTGCTTTAAGCCACAAGGTTCAGGGTGGTATGTTACTAAGGAAAGTTAGCAGATACATTGAGACACATGAGATTACTACTGACTGCAATAGTGAATGTGACCCAATCTCCAATGTGTTCAGAGTATGATAATCCTTTGAAAAAAATTGATTAACCAATTGGTTTCCACTGCTTTACTCAAAACATTTCTGTACACTGACTAGTATCAACCTAGTGTTATGACAATCTTGCTTCTTTAGGCATCTGTATTCCTATAACCTATCCTGTTTCGTGCTTCATGTCTTCAATTTGCTATTGCCAACACTCCCTCATAATCCTACTCTTCATTTAAATTTAGCTCACTCTTCACTTTTGTGAAGTCATCCTGACCCCTATTCTTCTCTTGTTGGAGATTTAGTCAATCCTGGTTTTATCCTCTATTCCTAGAATATTTTTCTGTATTTCTCTCATAGTCCTGTCTATCCCATAAAGTTCATCAGGGCAGCAGCTCTGTTACTGGGGTACCTAACACAAAGTCTGACATAATGTAAGTATACCATGAAAGCCTGATAAATAAGAAATCTAAAATGGGAATATTTTAAATTTACTTTTGGGCATAAGGTATCATGGATCTAATATTTATGTAATTAGTTCCTGAATAACAGCCATTATATCTGGCATTTTTATATCAACATTTACATTACAAAGGACAGTGTATCAAGAACAATTTCTAAAACCAGAAACAGGATTCAGGCCTTTAAGGAAGTTAATTTCAAGCATGACTTCACTGTAGGCCCAAAGTTTATAACTTGTTCCTAAATAGAAGTTAAATAACACCAAAATAGATGTGTAAATAAGAACAGAAAGTATGAATATAATCAGCCCAATTCTCTTGACAGGTGGGTTGGAGGCTGGGAATGCATAAAGCAGTAAGGAAGTCCTCTGTGGGCTTCTGGGAGGGACAATTTGGCTTCCTCTCTCCATAGGCAGATGGAGGGTTATTTTCCCCCCCTTCTGCATAGTTTCTGACAATGCAATGAAGAAAGATGACTGGAATGATCAAGTGGAACTAGTATCCTGCTTTAAAAAAATAGATTGAGATGAGTGTGCCCAGGGGAAACTAACTTACCCAACAGGTCGACTTCCCTCGATTCCCTTCACACATACACATATTTTCTATAGGAAACTGCCAGTTTCAAAAAATAGAGCTAAATTAGATTTCAGTTTTGCCTCCTCTTATCCAGAAATGAAGTTCTCTAGATTAATGCCGTCAGCCTCAAGTCAGGCCAGGAAACTGTGAGCTGAGCAGCTCTCTAGTAGTTCTCCAGCTAAATTTCTAGAAGGGTGATGCATCTCTGATATTCCTTCAAATTAGAAAATTAGAGGAAGCTTCCCAGAACTTGTTAGGCAAAAAAATATGTAGCACATTGAACAGACATATACATCTTCTCTTCCCTTCCTCTAAAAATCCCATTACAATGATGGAAATGTATTTGCAAAGGCATAAATACATAAAGATAAGCAAAACAAGAAAAAAAAAACTACAGTAACAAAACTGTGGAAGCTGCAGATACATGAAGAATGACTAAGCAGGCTTGAGAACTCAATCCAAAGTAGGCCATGGCAAAGGTCAGAAGTCAACCCATGATATTATAGAAGACTCACAAATTTCTTTATACATAATAATATCTGGAAGTAGAGGTGAATAAAAATAAAGACTATTCAAAGTATATTTTAAAAGTAGTCAGACTCCTATATGCCTTCCCCCTTCTTCATAACCTGATTATTCTCCTTCCCTCAATCTTGCAAAACAATGCAGGTTTATTCCCTGGTGGGAATAAAATGATTTTCTGAACCCCACAGTTTATGGTATGGTAACATACAGAATTTAGGGTAATTAAGAAAATAGAGGTGTACTGGATGCTGACATCCCTGAGACTTCTCTCCTTAAATAGCCCTAAAAATTTCCCATTAGGAGTTTGAAAGAGGGATTTTCTAGGATATATGTCTAGCTCAATAGGGGGCAAAAATCTAATGATACTGATGTCAGGCTTCCTCAACTAAACAGCTTGACCAAATAACCTATGGTTGTCGCTCCCCCTCTTCGTGGAGGAACGACACAGGACCCTGCGCTGTTCTTTTGTCTGCTCGGCCCTCCCCGGGTTTGCTGCTGGTTCTTCCCGGGTTGGCTACTGTCCCTCCACCTCCGTGGAAGGGCGGGCCCCCCTGCCACTTTCCCCACTTCCACGGGGGAGCGGTACACCGCCGGCCGGCCGGCTCTCTCGGGGGCTGCTCAGATGTTCCTCAGGTGTTCCTGGTGCATGTTGTCTCTCTCCTCTTTTATAGTCCTCTTCCACCAATCCCAACTCTGCTACCCACATGCCGAGCACGCTGCTCTCCTCCAATCAGGAGCAGGATCAGCTCCTGCAGGTCATCACTCAAGTTGGCGAGAGGCAGCTGCGTAGAAGTTGTTACTCCCTTCTCAGCGCCATATTGTGGGAGAGCAGATGCATAGAATAAGTCTTAATTCCAGTAACTTAGTCTAGTCCGAGTTGCTCCCCACACATGGTGAAGCTTATAGTGACAATGGTATCTAGAAAACGATATGGTAATTGCTTTACATTTATCTAAGGAATTTGCAACTCTAGAATTTCCATACCAGTCTATCAAACAAAGGTGGGAAAAGGAATAAAGAGATTTTCAGGAGTCACTGGGAGATGTGCTCAACAAAAGAAAATAAGGGATATAGAAAGGAAGAGATTCAACACAGAGGAAAGTTTATAGGAGTCCCCAGAAATGGGAGAGAGAGTTCTAAGGTTGACACCTATGTGGAAGGAATACAAGGTGACTGGTCAAGATCTGAGCAAGCAGGAAAGCTCAAGTGAGATTCTTCAGAGATATGAAATGTATAGAATGCCTGACTGGTCTCAACATGCTAAGAAAAATGAGTTTGCAAATGTATTGTTTATATGTCTAGAGAAAATTAGTCACAATTAAAAAGGCAATTATTAATTCTGGGGAAGCAAAAAAATTATAATTACAAGAAAAGGAGTAAGAGTTTAGTATATGGGTTAGTAATATAAGTGATATTTGTCAATAAACATGTAAACAGAGATTAGTCTAACCCAAATTATGCAGGTAATGTAGTGGAGAGATAGTAATGGGACACATTGTACGCACAAGTATGCCTGTGTGGTATACTGTTATTGTAGGACCACAGGGTCAAAGAAAATCTCATCTTCATGCTGGGATGTTAACAGATAATACCTAAAACTGAAAAAATCAGAAGGAGTATAAAAAACTAGTTACAGACATAAAGACAAATACTCAGATAATCACATAAAGGAGATAGAAGTGATGGGAAGAGGAGAGGGAGATGGCCAGAGAGCTGCTTTTTAACAATAAATAATAATAATGAATGACATTTTAACTAAAATCCTTTAAAATTTATAATTTGGGGGAGTAGGTGCTGTGATGTAACAGGTTAAGCCACCACTTCAGATGCCCACATCTCATATCAAAGTGCCTGGGATGGAGTCCCATTCTAATTCCAACACAGCTTCCTGATAATCCACACCCTAGAAGGCAGCAGATTATGGCTTAAGTGGTTGGATGGAATTCATGGCTCCTCTCTTTGGCCTGAGCTAACCCTGGCTGTTACAGGCATGTGGAATAAACTAGCAGATGAAAGATTTCTCTTTGGGGGCTAGCGCTGTGGCCTAGTAGTTAAGCCTTCACCTGTGGTACTGGCATCCCAAGTGGGTGCCAGTTTGTTTCCAGGCTGCTCCTCTTCCAATCCAGCTCTCTGCTAATGGCGTGGGAAAACAACAGAAGATGCCCCACGCATTTGGGCCTTGGCACCCACAATGGGAGACCCAGAAGAAGCTCATGGATCCTGGCTTTGGATAGCCCCGGTTCCAGCTGTTGAGACCATCTGGGTAGTGAGCCAGTGGACAGAAGACCTCTCTCAGTTCTATCTCTTCCTCTTTCTGTCTGTAACTCTACCTCTCAAACAAATGAATCTTAAATAAATTTCTTTATCCCCCCCACTTTCTGCCTTCCAAATAAAAAAACAAAAACTTTTTTAAGTTAATAGTTATTTAACAAAAAAATGCAGTGAGAAAAATATGTTTTTAAACAGTTAAAATTTGACTAAAATAAATAACAAAAAATATTCTATAACTATGCTATGGCAGAAAGGGCTTGAGAAACTCCACCTGGCTTGGGTCTTTTGAACTTCATGGCAACCTCATCACACCTCCAAAGAATCCAAAAGGAAAATTACAACAGAAAACCACCAAATTTGAATCCCAGCCACAGTAGTTACTTGTTATGCTGCCATGATCTTCTACTTTTCTAGCATGAGAATGCTTCTTCCCTTACTTCCCTAACAGAGCTCTTGTGAGGATTAAATGAAATGTAATTTAAAGCTATTTATGTATAAAGAAATCTGCAAATATAGTATAAATTTATTCTATCATTGAGTCCCCTCGACATGTTAGGCATATTAACACTATTAGTATTATTCCTTTTCATAATTTACCACAGTTTTTAAATTTTTTAACTTAATAGGTAAACTGAGAGCCCTTGCTCACTGGTTCACTTCCCAGATGTCCACAATGGCCAGGGCTAGACTAAGGCCAGATCCAGGAGTCAGAAACTCAATCTAGGTCTCCCACAAGGGTAGCTGAAACCCCCGGGTACTTGAGCCATCACCAGCACCTCCCAGGGTCTGTGTTGGTGAGGTGCTGGAGTTAGGAGCCAGAGTCAGTAACTGGACCCATAATTTACCTAACTTTATCAATACACAAGTCTTCTTAAGTGCTGAAACTTAACTGAAAAGTGATCTCTGTTAAATATAAGAGGGGGAATAAGAGAGGGAAGAGATGTGCAATTCGGGACATGCTCAAGCTGACTTACCTCAAACAGTAGAGTTAGAAACATACCAGGGGATTCAAATTCAATCCCATCGAGGTGGCATGTACCAATGCCATCTCACTAGTCCCAGTGATCAATTTCTGTTCACAATTGATCGTAATGATAGGACTAAGAACCAAAGGGATCACAGAAACAAGAATAGTGTCTGCAAATACTAGCTGATAGAATCAAAAAGGGAGAGAATGATCCAACATGGGAAGTGAGATACACAGCAGACCCACAGAATGGCAAATGTCCTAACAGCACTCTGGCCTCATAATCAGCCCTTAAGGCATGCGGATCCGGCTGAAATGCCCATGAGAGTATTTCAGGCATGGAAAGCCAAGATACTCTGGGGGAAAAAAAAAACTAAATTAAAGATCTCCGTGAGTGAGATCCCAGTGGAAAGAATGGGTCATCAAAGAAGGAGGTACCTTTCTCTGAAGGGAGGAGAGAACTTCCACTTTGACCATGGCCTTGTCTAAAAATTATCAGAGTCGGTGAACTCAAAAGGCTTCCATAGTCTTGGCAACTCATGACAAGAGCCTAGGGTGATTACTGATGCCATAAACAAGAGTGTCAATTTGTTAAGTCAACAACAGGAGTCACTGTGCACTTACTCCTCATGTAGGATCTTTGTCCTTAGTGTGCTGTACATTGAGATCTAATGCTATAACTAGTACTCAAACAGTATTTTTCACTTTATGTTTCTGTGTGGGAGCAAACTGTTGAAATCTTTACTTAATGTATGCTCAACTGATCTTCTGTATATAAAGAGAAATGAAAATGAATCTTGATGTGAATGGAAGGGGAGAGGGAGTGGGAAAGGGGAGGGTTGTGGGTGGGAGGGACGTTATGGGGGGGAAGCCATTGTAATCAATATTCTGTACTTGGGAAATTTATATTCATTAAATAAAAGTTAAAAAAAAAGTATCAGTTCTTATCTACAGCTACTCTTGAGTAAGCTAAAAAGGGAGTACTTGATAATCTCTTATAATTTCCTTCTATGTTATGAACATAGGACCAACAGACTCTATAATGACCCTCAGTTGTCTCCACCTCTTGATATTCATGCCCTTGTGAAATCCCTTCCCCTTGAGTGTAGGTGGAACTGTAACTTGCTCCTAATCCATAGACCATGGCACTCACAACTGCACATCACTTTCATGGTCCTATTACATAAGACTGAGATTTCCATTTTGCTCACATACTCCCACCTGGTTCCCTCCCTTTGTGGCTGCCACCTGAAGAGGCCCTCAGGGACGCTTCCACACTGAGACTCTGAGTCAAGAAAGGGGAGCCGCCAGCAAGGCACTGAGGCTGTCAGTTGACAATCCACATGGGACTGAACCCCAGCAACAAGAATGTGAACTTGGGAATTGATCCTTCCCGATTTGCGCCACAGCTGAGAGCTCAACTCCTGCTGACACCTTCATTACAGCCCTGTGAGAGAGCATGAAGCAGAAGACTAAGACTGCAGCTCCTCAACAACTTTTGGGTGTTATCAAACAGGCTTGTTGACTTCTACTTGTCATGGAGGTATGAAATCAGTTACAAAAGACAAACCTGACTTGTTTGTGTATTCAGCCCCAGAGGTTGACAGCAATATACCTACGGATCCCTACTGCAACCTCAGCTGACTTCATTTTAGGTGATGTCATCTAGAAGTCATAAAATTATCTCCCAAGAATGAAGAATTAAAACAAATGACTATTTTTAGCAATGTCAATCAAATGTCACCCAAAAGGTAAAGTAATATTCACTTCAGTATTTTAGAAGGAAAAGTCATAAGAGGTAACACAAAATAGAAGTCTTCTATTCAATAAAATTTAAGATAGAAGATAAATAGAGTTTTTAACCCTCCAGAAAGAATGTACTCTAATTCTAACACATTAAATATTTAATAAACCCTGGTTTCTGGGTAAATGGAAAGGAAATTTCCTTTGCTTTTAATCTAGAATAAAAGATGAACTGTGGGTGGCAAAATGGTGAAGCTTACAGAGCACACATTATTGCACAGGAAGAAAAGGCAGCAGGGAACTAAAATTACAGGAGCAGGAAAATATAATATGACAATACGGTAGGCATTGGTAGCCATTTGACTCTCCATCTAACAGCCCTCACACTTGCTTGCTTTAGAGTTTTCATAACCATAAAAAATGTCGTTATTTGTTATTTAGATGTCTTTATCACACTGACTCAGAAATACTGCATATGTGTGGGTAAAAGCTTTCAAAAGAAAATCCATATACAGCTGTGAATCATCCACCTGAGGAACAATAGCAGAATGGGCTATCACTGAGAAAGACTGACACTTATGGAAATTTCTGTAAGTGATGCAAGGTTAACATGGGGATCTGAATCTGTCAGCAGCCAGTTCCTTGCAACTGTCACAATTGGACAAGCTGTCTCCATCAAAAAATGACACCTGCAAGCCAGATTCAACTGAGTGGAACTCACAAGAAAACTCTGAAATCCAACAATAGCAGCCTTGATATCTAGATGGTTTTGTAATAAAGATGATGACAAGGGATTGAAAGTTCAGAACGTATCACCAAGGAGGGCTCTTTTTAATGACCGGATGTCATGAATACAGCACAAAGGGGAAATGACTAAACATGTTGTTCTTATTCAACTTCACGTGAAGGGCTTATTCTCAGCATGTACCATTAGATACTTTGTGGTTAAATAATGATCATAAACTTGATGGACTAAAACAACACAGTTTTACTCACTTTCAGTTCTGGAAGCCAGAAACCCAAAATTAGTTTTACCAGGCTAAAGTCAAGTGTCAGCAGAGTTGCTTCCCATAAAGGCTCTAGTGGAAAACATGTTCATTGTCTCTTCTGGCTTCTAGCAGCTACCAGTATTCCTTGTGTCTCTGGTTAATGGTTCCGTCCCCTGTGTTCAAAACTAGCCATGTAGCATCATCTAGCACCACATCGCAGACTGTTTTCAATATGTCTAGTTTCCCTCTGTCTCCCTTTCATAAAAACAGTTGTAATTACATTTAGGGCTCACTCATATAATCCAGAATTATCTCTATCTCAAAATCTTTCATTTAAACCACATCTGCAAGGCCTCTTTTGCCATATAAGATGCCATTCAGTTTCTAGAAAATAGGTCCTGGTACCTCTGGGAGCCATTATTCAGCCTACTACCAGGCTGCCCACACAAAGATTTTAATAGGAAGCTGTCTGCCCATGGTAAAGGACTCATTACTCTGTACAAAGCCATCCAAAAATATAGGTTTATATTTATTAGATAATATAAAACAACACTATTTTGTCTCCTAAACTCTTAATTAATTATCCTGGGAAATATTTTAGTTATTCTCCTTGGTAAGTACAATATGAGAAAACTAATAAGCAAATTTAGGGACAGTATTATTTTAGAGTTCTCACGAGTACTGCTGGGTGTGTATGTGTGTTTGTACATGAGTACATGTGCACACAAGCATACACACATGTGGTTAGGGTCAAGAGATTAGATAAAAGCACACTAAAGGTAAACCCTTAGAGTGTTCCAATGATACTGTAGATAAACTATACCCATGGAATGATTCATGCTATAATAACCAGTGTGGGTGCTGGAATGTATCAGAAAGCATTAGGCAATTTTAATCCAAAATACTCTGAGCAGATTTGGAAGCAGTTGCTCTGACACCTGAGGGTGTAACTATGTTTGAAGATGTGTGGGTTGTGGAGAGGAGAAGGAGCTAACTTTTATGAAATGGCTACTATTTCTGAGGCACAGAGCTATAGGCTTTATAACTTTTAATATTAATTCAATTAAGGCCCACAACAACAGATAATAAAGGTATTGAGAAATAAGAGGAATTCAATACCCAGAGAGGATTAGGTAACTTTACAAGTTTGCCTGCTAGCAAATGGTAGAGCTAATGTTCACATCTACATTTCTTGAAATCTAAAAATAATAATGGGCTTTCCAGCATACTATAACCATACAGAAGAGGTCAGAAGTCAAGAAAACAACACTGGTTCCTTCAAACAAGCTCTAAAAAGAAGGGGGAAGGGATGAGATAATAGGAACTAAATATTAGCACACACTCTACTAGTTGACAGTAACAGTAGCTCACTATGGTTATGCTGAACACAATATACTGATGATATCACAACAGACAACTCTAAACAGTGGCTAAACCCCACTTCAGCATTTCTGGTTCATTGCATTGACTTTCATTCTCTTACCTAAGCAAAGAAATTCATGGTAAATCTATTCCCATAAAATAGGTTTGCCAACAAAGCCCAATTCCTCATACCATCTCAGATATAGTGTTATACCTTTAAGTGAACTGAAATTAATTGTATGGATTTTCCATAATGATACTCATGCCCTTTTCCTATTATGGTGTCTACTTTCTAAAGTTGATATAACTGAGATCTAATACTCCAGCTCAGGTTTCTATAGAAATGACTATTTGGATTTTAATTCTGATTGACCAAACTAAACTTTATAGTACAAAAGAGATGGATTAAAATGAAAAACACAGGCCAAGCCTTGACTGATATCTCAAGTCTAAATGATGTATGCGTGTGTTTTTCATAGGAGAATTAGTTAGATAAGGCATGCCATGAAAATAAAACCAAGAGCCCATTGTCTGTCTGTATAATGCTCCAACAGCAAAAGTTACTTCCCTGAACAAGAAGGCTCCTCCTAAAAACCCTGCACTTCTATACTCTGAAATAAGGAAAAATATATTTCTGGCCTTTTCAATCATTATCTAAAAAGAACTGAAAAAGCAAATGTAAGAATTCTTGCCAAGCTGTATTACAGTTCATTTACAAACATACCTTTGGATTCATGTAGATCAAAAGCAACATTAGATAAATGTCACACATATCTCTATCACTCAGATTTATATAATTAACAAAAGTCCATATATATACATAATACTTCTATATCATCTTAAATTTGGCCAAAACGTGTATATTTATGTATAATGCCAAATTCTATAGGCTAAAGCCAGCCAATAAATTTATAGATTGTTTTCTTTGTTCATTGTTAACCTTTGATTCTGAGGTATAGGAGACATGTGAGGAAATCTGCACATGTACACTGTGTTCCATTTGGTCAATTTTGGCACAGAGAAAAAAATCATCATTCCCTAAAGTGTAATAAACATAAGATCACCCACCAAAGTTTCCTCATGCACCTTTGTAATCTCTCCTGTTTCCCCCAGCTGTTTTCTTTCCTAGTAGAGAAACACTGATTTGCTGTCACTATGGTTTCCATTTGCTAGAATTTGGCATCAAAGAAATTATAGAGTATGTACTCTATTTTGTTTTCCTTTGAAATTATTTTGAAGTTCATCTATATTTGGAGAGAGAAAGAGAGACACTATCTCATTCTTTTTATTGCTGAGTAGAATATCACAATTTGCTTATCCATTCATCTGTTGGTGGACAGTTGGGTTGTTTCCAGTTTGGAGTTTGTGTCAGTTTGAATATTGGTCCTCTGAAATTGTCCACATCCTAATCATCTGAACCTGTGAGTATTTTTCTTTATATGGCAAAACAATCTATGTGGCTATCATTCAGTTAAGGATCCTGAGACTGGAAGATTCGTCTGGGTTATTTGGGTAGACTCAGTGTAATCACAGGATCATTATAAAAGCAAGGCAGGGCCGGTGCCGCAGCTCACTAGGCTAATCCTCCGCCTTGCGGCGCTGGCACACCAGGATCTAGTCCTGGTCAGGGCGCCAGATTCTGTCCCAGTTGCCCCTCTTC
Source organism: Oryctolagus cuniculus (assembly GCF_051225735.1). Lineage (NCBI taxonomy): Eukaryota > Metazoa > Chordata > Mammalia > Lagomorpha > Leporidae > Oryctolagus > Oryctolagus cuniculus. The sequence goes on from NC_142877.1 coordinate 102,706,365, forward strand.
CAGGCCAGCTCTCTGCTGTGGCCAGGGAGTGCAGTGGAGGATGGCCCAAGTACTTGGGCCCTGCACCCCATGGGAGACAGGATAAGTACCTGACTCCTGTCATCGGATCAGCGTGGTGCGCTGGCCACAGCGCGCTGGCCACTGCAGCCATTGGAGGGTGAACCAACAGCAAAGGAAGACCTTTCTCTCTGTCTCTCTCTCTCACTGTCCACTCTGCCTGTTGGGGGGGGGAGGGGGCAAGGCAGAAGTGTCAGTGTCAGATTAGAGGATAAGAACAGCTCAATAGTAGCAACCCATTAGAAAAGGAATTCTAAACCAAAATCTAAGTCTTATTAGCTCAAAAGCCCCAAATCTTGGGCTCTCGTGATGCACCAGGTTCAGCCACAGCCTTTGATGCTGGCATCCATACAGTAGTGCAGATTCAAGTCCTGGATGCTCTGCTTCTGATCCAGCTCCATGCTAATGCACCTGGGAAGGCAGCAGAAATGGCCCAAGTCATTGTGTTTCTGCCATCCACATAGTAGACCCAGACAGAGTTCTAGGCCCCTGGATTCAGCCTGGCCTAGCCCTGACGTTGTGACCATTTGGAGAGCGAACCAGTGGATAGATAATCTGTCACTTGGCAGTTCAAATAAATTAAACAAATCTTTAAAAAAAAAAATCCCTCATTTCCAGCACCCAAATTATCTATGGGTGTGGCTCTGGATATAATCCATCCCGGAGAAAAATATTTCTCCATCTACAGGTCTGAGAAGATAGAAAACAAACTAGTTGCTCAGAAAGTACCATGATGGCAGGGGCAGAGGATGACCAGTAAAAATATTTCAGAAGAATAAAAATAAAAGAAAGAAAGGGTTGTGAAAAATAATAGATGATTTTTTTTAAATGATGATGAAATCAGATCAGACCTATTGTCATGTTTAATCCCAGTGAGAGTCAAGTTGGGAATTGATAATTTCTTTTTTTTTTTTTACAGAAGATCAGTTTAGTGTACATTAAGTAAAGATTTCAATCGTTTGCACCCCCATAGAAACACAAAGTGAAATATACTGTTTGAGTACTCGTTATAGCATTAAGCCTCAGTGTACAGCACGTTAAGGACAGAGATCCTACATGAGGAGTATTATTTTTCACTTTATGTTTCTGTGTGGGAGCAAACTGTTGAAATACTTACTTAAGGTATACTAAGCTGATCTTCTGTATATTAAGATAATCGAAAATGAATCTTGATGTGAATGGAAGGGGAGAGGGAGTGGGAAAGGGGAGGGTTGTGGGTGGGAGGGACGGTATGGGGGGGGAAGCCATTGTAACACATGAGTCGTACTTTGGAAATTTATATTCATTAAATAAAAGATAAAAAAAAAAAAAAGAAAGAAAGAAAGGGTTGTAAGTTCCAAGAAATTTTGAACTCCAGCTAGGAAAACTCCTTTAGGTTTCAAAGCCTCTATGGCTAGAGGTTCTGAACCCACGGCTCTGCCTTTCATGCCCTCAACTTCGATTCAGACTTACACTTTGTTCATGAAAGGTACCATGTGCTTTCAGTTCAGTAATTTTATTTGCCTATTTGCTGCCTGTAGAATTTTTGAAACCCAACAAACTTTTCTCACTTTGTTTTTTGTTCCTTTCAATCTCAACTGGTGGTGTTTTCACTGATAACAACATTCTTAAGAATTTTGTGGATTTCCCATGTGTGTTACAAGGATTCATCCCATTAAACAAGGAGGTCTCCCACAAACATATACTAGATAATTCCATATTTATTGCTGACTTCTAATGAGATATATGTTGGAGTCCGATAGTCATGAGTCATAAGCCTATTTCTTCAAATAGCCCTCTGTGTGACTGAAATACTGACCTTCATCTAAAGGCCTGTCAAGGTACTGACAAAAGGCTGATAAGCTACATCTCTTGGCTTTCTCTGCAGAGCATGCTCTCCTGAAATTAAACTTTCTAATTTTAACAACGTTTGAAAGCTGGATAGATTGGGAATTTTACAAATTATCAAGTTCTGGCTCCTTTATAACAGTTCTTCCCTCAATCTATTTCTTCCCTCTCATATTTTCCTATAACAAGCAAGAAATCAAGCCAACCTTCAATTCTTTGCTTGGAAATCTCAAACCCCCAGGTTCATGGCTTACAAGTTCTGTTTTGAAGTCATTGAAGAATAAACTTCTGCTAAGCTTTCTGTCCCCAAAAGATACATATTTTAAAAACCACATTTCCTTCTGTGTCCTCATGAACAATCCCCTTAACACCCATATTTCCAATAGTATTTATAATGACTTAAGTATTCTCTAATACAATAGAGACTTTCTCTATCATGTTTCTCTCTTCCTCCTTAGGCCCAATGGAACAGCATTTAATACCCATACTTCTACTAACAGTTTGTTCATAGAAATCTAGACTTTTCTATCATGCTCCTCAAAATCCTTCCAGCTTCTACCCATTGCCTAATTTCAAAGCCACTTGCACATGTTTAGTTATTTTTAAAACAGCAGAGCTTCTCTTACAGATACCAAAATCTATATTAGCTCCCAATTTCTACTATAATAAAGCATCAAATTTAATACTCAAAACAATGTAAATTTATGTCATTGTCCTAGAGATTAAAAATATAAAGGGACCTTGAAATACACTGACAATCACAAGTCTTTTAGGACTAAAGTTATGGTGTCACAATGTTCATTGCCTGTGGATGCTTTTGTGCCTTTCCCAGCATCAAAAGACTGCCCACCATTCCATGATTCATGGCTGCCTCACTCCTATGCTTGCTTCTGTCATCAATTTCTTTCCCTCCACCTGCTTCTTCCATGACCCTGCTTTTTATAACATCCATCATGGCTCCTTCTCATAAGAATCTTGCAATTATACTGGAATCAGAAAATCCAGGATAATATCCTCATTTCAAGAATCTCAATTATATCATATTCACAGGTTCCGGGGAATGCGATATGGGCATCTCTAAGGGGAAAGAAGAATAAATCCCCCATACCTTCTCTCAGTATTTATCATACTAAGTTTTTATTCAACTTTATATTTGAAAGATATTTTTGAGCACAAAATTATAGGTCAACAGCAATTTTTTCACTTTAAAAAAAAGTCCAAAGTCTTTTAGCTTGCATATATAGTGATGAGAAATGTGCTGTCATCCTCCTTTTGTTTAAGTAATGCACACTCTACTCTTCTTGCATGTAAGTTTTCAGTAGGTTTAATATGATCATACCTTGGAGTGTTTTTCTATATTTCTTCTGCTTGGGGTTTATTGAGCTTCTTGAATCTTATGAGCTTATAGTTTTATCAATACAACATTCTATCCCAACAAATTATAATATTCTATTCAAGTGCACAGGCAATAATTACCAAGATATAAATATGGTAATTCAATAAAAGATTTTTTCCTTGGTTTTGACTTTCAGCATTTCTACTATATTGTTGTTGATGGATCTCTTGTGTTTATCCTTCTAGGAGTTCATTGAGCTTCCTGGATATGTACATTTTTATCATTCAATAAATTTAGGGAGTTTTCAGCCATTTTGTCATTGAATAATCTTCCGTTCCTTTCTCTTTTCTCCTAGTTACATATATGCTCAGTGTGCTAAATTATGTTCCATGTTTCTATGAGAGGCTGTTCATTTACTGCATTCTTTCTCTCGGTTCTTTAAATTGCCATGATCTCTATAATTTATCTTCAAGTTCACTAAATTTTTCTTCCAACAGTTCAGATTTATTGTTGAATACCCTACAGTGCATGTTTCACTTCTGTTAGTGTACTTTTTAACTCCAGAATCCCTGGTTGAGGTTATATTTTTTCAACCATTTTTATTTCTTTATTGAAAGTCTCTATTTGCAGTGACGTTGTCCTTATACCTTCCTTTACTTCTTTAATCATAGTTTCCTTTATTCTTTGTGTTTTTTAAAAGATATAATTATTCTGGAAGTCAGAGTTACAGAGAAAGAGCGAGAGAGACAGAGAGATCGTCCATCCCCTGGTTCATTCCCTAGATAACTGCAATGGCCAGCACTGGGCCAGGCCAGAACCCAGAGCCAGGAGCTCCATCTGGGTCTCCCATGCAGGTGGCAGAGACCCAAACACGTGGGCCATCTTCTGCTGTCCTCCCAGTCCATTAACAGGGAGCTGGATCAGAAGTAGAGCAGCCAGGACACAAACTGTCACCAATATTGGGTCCTAGCATTGCAGGCAGCAGCTATACCACCCTCTATGCCACGATGCCACCCTCTCCTTCCTTTTTGATCTATCTGCAATGGCTACGTTGAAAAGGTTGTCTGTTAATCTGATATCAGATCACTCTTACAGGCAGTTTATTCTGCCTACTGTATTTATACTCTACGGGGTATATTTTCTTGTATATAATTTTTGTTGGTAACTCTTCATTGTAGAAAATAGACTGCAGCAACTGAGTAAAACCACCCCTGCTCTAGGGATTTTTGTTAATACAAATGTTAACAAAATGCTCTTATTTGTTTATTGACTAGTTAGATTAGTTTAGTGAAATCTATTTCTCCCTTGCAGTGTAGAGATTCTAATGTTGCTTCTCAAGAAGCTGCAGCTTTCTACATATATTTCACTAAGCATTATAATCTCGGGGTTTTGGGCACAATTCTTTTTCATTGACCAAACCCAGCCACTAAACCACGATAATGGCTCATTTATGTATTGTTTTTTATTTATTTATTTATTTTGACAAGCAGAGTGGACAGTGAGAGAGAGAGAGAGAGAGAGAGAGAGAGAGAGAGATAAAGGTCTTCCTTTTCCGTTGATTCACCACCCCCTCACAATGGCTGCTGCGGCCGGCACGCTACACTGATCCGAAGCCAGGAGCCAGGTGCTTCTCCTGGTCTCCCATGCGGGTGCAGGGCCCAAGGACTTGGGCCAGCCTCCACTGCACTCCTGGGCCACAGCAGAGAGCTGGACTGGAAGAGGAGCAACCAGGACAGAATCCAGCGCCCCGACCGGGACTAGAACCCGGTGTGCCGGCACCGCAGGCAGAGGATTAACCTATAGAGCCGCAGTGCCAGCCATATGTATTGTTTTCAACAATGCCCTGGTACCTTATCTTTTCTACATACCAATCCATCAAACAAAGTACTTCCAATAAGTAGTTCTGAAGGTCAGTATTAAAAAATTTGCTCTAATCCTAGTTGACTCTTTCAGCCTACTTCTTCCTCAGGTTCTCTGCTTTTTCCCCTAGCAAAATCTGAGTTAAGACACTGGAGCTGAAGCCAGCATGTGGCATAGCAAGTAAAGCTGCCACCTGCAACACTAGCATTCCTTATGGGCACCAGTTCATGGCCCAGCTGTTCCACTTCCAATCCAGCTTCCTGCTAATTGTCTGGAAAAAAACAGTGGAAGATGACACCAGTGTTTGGGGCCATGCCACCCATGTGGAAGACCCAGATGAAGCTTCTAGCTCCTGGCTTATGCCTGGCCCAGCTCTAGCCATTTCAGCCATCTGATGAGTGAACCAGCAGGTGGAAGATCTCTCTCTCTCTCTCTCTCTCTCTCTCTCTCTAACTCTATGAATTTCAAATAAATAATTCTTTATTTTAAAAAGGCATTGCAGCAAGTGATAGAAACAATGGCACACTCTGAGTGACACCTTTGTTTAAGGAGCTGAATGCTCACTAGCAGCCAAACACAGGAGCTTCCAATTTTTTGGCTTGTTTCAAAATCCAATCCTCACTTTAGAGACCAGGGCAAAGTTGGCCAAGGCTCTGGTATTCTCAGCAGTGCCCCACAAAAGATAGAGCTTGCATCTCATTGAGTGAGGAGCTGGAAAGAAGAGGGGACACCACTTCTCAGTCACATGCACTCAGAACGCAGCCTCATCAACAAGGTAGCTGGAGCAGGACCAGAAAAGCTGATGTCCTGCCGCTGTCAGAGGACCATCCAGTACTTGGGATCCAGATGGACACAGAACTCTGTGCTGCTGGTCACACAGTCTGGAATGGACTTCCCATCTTGCTGTTACGGAAGGGGAAACAGGAAAGTAGTCTTGACTCAGATAACAGTCTCACTATTCTTACCAAAATATTGACTTTCTTCAATCTATGTTTCTTCATTTACTCATTACTTAAATGTTGTTAGGATCATTTCAAGAAACATTAAAAAATTTTAATAATTTTCACCAGTTTTTCTGGGGAGTAGGTCGGTTGAACTCCTCATGCTCTGATGCCAAAAGTCCCTCTAGTCGTTTAATTAACAAGAGTGAAGAGGCAAATTAAATGAGAAAATTAGAGTCTTTTTCAAAAAGTAGTTCTGGAGCTTGGATACATGTGGAACACAGAAACTCAGCTCTTCCTTATATCATTTACTGAGTCATTTGAAATGGATCAAATTCAATGCTATTTAAAAATGTATGTAAGAGCAAAATTATAAAACTTCTATAACAAAACACAAGAGAAACTCTTTGTGACTGACTTTGGGATAAGTGGAGATTTCTTAGCTAGGACACAAAATACATGAATCATAGACAAAAAATAGTGTGAAATTGGACTTCAAATATTGTTAAAGCTTGTCTTTTAAAAGATACTGTTAGAAAAAGTAAAAGGCAAGCCAGAGACTGTGAGGATAAATTTGCAAAACATAATGCTGATAAGGAACTTATTTTTAATATAAATAAAAAATTCTTTCAATGGGGTAAGAATATAAACAATCCTGTTTAAAAACAGACAGAAGTTTGAACAGAAGCAAAGAACAGTTACAAACAGCAAACAAGTAAATGAAATAATGTTCAATACTACTAATCTGTAGGGAAATGAAAATTAAAACCGCAATGAAATTCTACTATATATCTATTAGATTGGCTAAAATCAAATAGCCTGATGACATTATACATGGCAAGGATGTAGAACAACTGCAAATATCTATACACTGGTAGTCAAAATGTAATATGATGCAGCCACTTCGGAAATCAGTTTGGTAGGTTCTCTAAAAGTTAAACTTAGATGCAATATACCACACAGTAATATCACTCCTACGTGTTTATTCAAGAGAAATAAAAACACAAACACTTGCATGCAACTGTTCATAGCTTTATTAGTTATAGCCAAAACCTTGAAATAACCCAAATGTCCATCATTAGATGAATGGAAAAACATGTGTGGTATTTCCATACAACGAAGTACTACTCAGCAATAAAAACGAATGAACATATCAATGAAAGAAGCAGGCGAAAACGATTGTACAACACTATTGATATGAAATTCTAAAAGAGACAAAATTATACTAATAGGGAACAAATCTGTGGCTGCTTGGGGTGGAATTTTTGGATGGCAATTGACTAAAAAAAGCATGAGTAATCTTTTGGGGAATGATAGAGATATATATTATATCTTTATTGTGGTTATAGTTACATTACTATACATTCGTACAACTAACTTAACTGTACTTAAAGTGTATGAATCTTATTATATGTAAATGATATCTCAGTAAGGTTATTTTAAAAAAAGAAACAGAAGAGAAATAGTACATAGTTTAATAGCAGGAAAAATCACAGAGATCAAGACAGTCTGCATATAATGAGTAAACTTATATACTGGACACCGAAGATTATAAAATTATAATATCAACATAAAATGTCTGTCAACCATTTTCATTCAGTTTTAAAACAAACATTTCCCTTAAGCCATACTTGTGAAAATTAGATTTACAAATAATTATTTTACTGTTTCAGCAAGGTGTTATTTCACCTTGCTTATTGAAAGAATGCTGAAATGTCATGTCTAACAAAGCATAAAATGCTGGGATTTTGTTTGGCAAAAATTTGGTTATTTCCCATCCTTCTAGGGTCAGAGAAAACCTCTTACCACCATTGCCATCGTGCTTGGCCATCTGACATGGTTTGGCCAGAACATGTAGAATGGTATGAACATGTAGAATGTTTTCTGGGTTTTAAGTGTATTTGCATGGCTTAGATTGCACTTGAAATGCTATGATCAACATATAAGTACAACTCAGGTAGCCAATGTTCCTTTAGACTGGAACTCAGAATGAAGCATAAGGATCAATCCTAAACTTGCCTCAAAGCTTGAAACGGAAACACAGCCTAAAAGCTGAGCCACGTGCCAGTGAGAAAACTAAAAGCTTTCCATGATATGACCATGAGTTATGGAAGTTTGTTACATAGAATTACCATGGGAAAGCTGAAGATGGTCCAAGTCTTTGGGACCCTGAACCCCACCCCCATCCCCGTGAGAGACCCGGGAGAAGCTCCTGGCTCCTGATCGGTGCAGCTCTGGCCATTGCAGCCATTTGGGGAGAGAATCAGCAGAAGGAATACTTTCTCTCTATCTTTTCCTCTCACTGTTTGTAATTCTACCTCTCAAATAAATATAATCTTTTCAATTTTTTAAATAAAAAAAGCTTACTCCCAGACTGTGTGACAGCAAGCCCTATTAACACTATTCTTTCTCTCCTCTCTCTCCTCTCTCTCTCTCTCCTCCCTCTCCCCCTCCCTCCCTCCCTCCCTCTCTCCCTCTCTCTCCTTTCTTACTTCCCTCAATCTCAGTTTCTCTCAGAAAGATACTGACCACCTGCTGAAACTAACTGGTACCACTCTCTAGTTTAAGTGCTACCTCAGCCTGGCTGATAAGGTTAAGAAAACCAGCAGGATGCCCACGGGACTAACTCCTAAGCATATGCAAAGGAATTTTGTTGAATTCTTTATTTGGTAAAGGATTAATATTTTGATTATAGAGTAAATAGAAATTATATCATCCCAAAAATCACAAAATGGAAGAAGAAGGGAGAGTAGGTGGGAGTCAGGGTAGGAAATATCTTTATGTTCTTAAAACTATATATGAAATACATGAGCTCTGTTCCCTATATATCCTGATCCCCTACTGATATATAAATATTAAAAATATTGCTCATTTTACTGTCCTAGTATGGAAAAAACCTTCCTGCAGCATTGCATGTACCAAGATCACCTGTCTACCCATGTCTGAAATCCTATATTTAAGTTGTCCTAATAAACTCTTATTCTTATATAGAATTTCTTTCATTCTTTAGTTTCAGGAATTCCTAATTGAGGCAACATTCCATGTTTCACTAACATTCAGAACAGACTTCAGTGAATGCACTGATTATCAAGAAAAAATTGAATTAAAAATATTTTCTTGTAGTTAAGCTACTAAACAAAGACTAACATTCTTCAATTACTGTAGACTCTCCTTTACCTCCACTTAACCTACCAATCTCAATACCCAAATTTAAACAACAACCTTCTTACTCACCCCACCAATGGTTTGTCAATGATCAGGAAAACTGCACTGCCTCAACACCATTATAAGGCTATTATTCAATATGCTGATAGATCTTCTGTATTGCTTTGCAAGATAGTGCTTATTCATTCTCCACAACAGCCACTTTAAATTAGAATCACTAACATAAGCCCTAATTTCACTCTCAGAGAAGCTGCTTTCAACATACATTTTATGAGGCATTAAATTTCTCAACTTTTTGCCTCTTAGTCTTACACCTATCATAGCCTCTCATTTCTCCGATGATTTATCCCACCTCCAAATTCTTGATTCCTTTCACTCTTCTTATCTTTTGCTCTATCTCTAAAACATGTTCCTTTCTTCTCTCTCCTGGAAAACCTACATACTAATTTCTCCCACATCTTATATCAACATTCCCAAAAACCTGACTCCTCCACAAACTACCAACTCATATTTTTGCTTTCATTGTTAAACTTCCTGACAAAGCAGTCTGTTCGTTACCTTGATATTTTTACCTCCAGTTCACTCCTTAATGCTGTGAATGTTACGAAAATTATTCTCTCAAATGCAACTGGAAGTTGCCAAATGGCCCAAATCAATGGTCTCTTCTCATTTATTATCCTAACAAAGCCTCTCTGTAGTTTTAAATTACATGATTGACTACATATGTCAACTATGTCCTTCCAAAGATCCCCGCCCCCGCCCCGCGCATCAATCATGCTCCCTTTCACATTGTCTGTTGATACAATTAGCTTGAAGTGTGAAGTTCAACCTAGTCTTTTCCCTCTCCTTTACTACATCATCATCTCTCAACATTTTCAATACTTCAACCTCTCCTATTACTTACTTTAGCCCTCATAATCTCTCAGCTGGACTATTCAAAATGTCTTCTAACTTGTTATTGGAATCCACTCTAGCACACATTCAAACCATCCTCCACATTCCTAAAATATCAATAAAAGATGCAATGTTAATCAAGTAACCCCTCTTTTCTTCTTCTCACATCTTTCCTCTATGCTCAAAGCACCCCACTGAGAGTTCAGTAGGTATACATTGCCTGGGTGATAAGGACACAATGCATTATTAGAGAATACAAGGTGTTTTACGGCTACCCTGACAGCTCCTCTCCTGACATCTCCTCAGGAGGTGATAAGCATCCTTTGTGTCCGACGTTCCATTTCCACAAATCTTACATTTTCTCAGTATAAGTTATGTCATTTATTGCTTTGATGCTTTTGATTATACTGCTTTCTATATGAAATGCTACCCATACCCCTCCTCAGCCTTGTTTGTCTGAATAAAACCTAACATCTTTCCTTATTCATTATAACATGAACTCCCTGGGAAACATTTTTTTCCTTATATCCTGGTCATTTTAATTTACCTTTATGCCCTTCTATATCCATATATATGTTTACAGAAATATTTGCTTCACATGCCTGTCTCTACCTATTAGACTTCGAGTTTCTTGGTAACTACAATTTAATTACTTAAGCCTGCAGAGTGCCTAGTATTATGCCTGGAACACAGTATGTGATTAATATATACACATTTCTTGAAATTCTGTTCTCCTTGGTTCCTTTAACATTCCTCTTTCCTATTTGCCCCTATCTGTCCTACTCATTTTGGTTGGCTTCTAAAATTCTTCTCAGGTTCTCAGGCCCCTTTTTCCCTTCCTTTTTATTTCTCTGACCTCAACTACCCTGAACAATCTTGCCCCTTCTGATCTACCTCTTGGTACCTAATTGACAATTAGTGATCAAAAGTTTACAAATTTTAATCTATAATTCCTCAACTCTATCATAAGCTCTAACCCCATAGATATTATCAGTAATTATAGTTCATTAATAGAAAGATGCTATATGCCAACAATTATACTAGAACACATCTACACTATGTGTTCTCAATCATTACTGTAATTCTGGAAAACAGGTATAATTATTCCTTCCTTAGGATGAACAGAGACATGGAATTTTCATAATTTTCCCAGTATCATGTACTTAGAAGGTACTGGAACTGGATCTTAATCCCAGGTCATTGCAAATCCATCTATTTCATTACAATATTTACTATTCTTTATCAGACTCCTTCAAATCACTGTATTCAACACATATTTCCAAACCTAAATCACTCCTGCTTCTATAATTCCTACCTCATTCATTGCATTACTATTACCAGTGACAATACAGAAGTCTTCTATACCATGTTTAATTACTCTACCCAAATTCCCCACAATCATTTGGCCACTGAAAAGGCTATTAAATCTCAGCCACTTTATTGCAGTACAGTGGCTGTCTTGCTGCTATCTACAATTTCCTGCCCATTCTAACATATCTTTTACTTCCTTGAGGGTTTGCATTATAAATGAATCTGACCTCTGGATGAAATGGCTGAATATGGACAATTCTCTTCTCCACATATTGAGATCTTAATTAAAATGACCAGATATTATTAAATCTTAAGGAAACCAGTATTGAGAACCATAATGAATGATGTTCTTAAATCACAAAATTGAAGAGCTTTTCCCAGTTATACTGACAACAGGACTTGGTCCAAACCAAGGTTCATAAATTAAGAAGTAACGTGTCTGGAAAGTAAATAAGGAAACTAATAGAATCCCACAAATATATTCAAATTTGGAGATGTGAGACTGAATGTGAAAGCAGCATGTGAAAAAGCTAGATGATTCAATATAGTAAGCATCATGGCTGAGAGTCCAAATTAGCTACTGACTTTCTGTGTCTTTAAGTGGTGTGTGGTCTACAATCACCTTCCACAAGACTTGGGCAAAGGTTGGAGACTACTTCCCTTAATCAATTTGGGAAATGTATTTAGACATTCTAACAACTCTCTCCAACATTTCCCTCTCAATCTCTAATCCCCTAGATTTTTAATATCCTTCATCCTTTTAGGGGTATAACTACTGTCTGGCCAATTCTTTATTAACTTTCATTGTGATCCTGAAGGTCATTTTGAAGTATGGTGTCTACTATTTTGGGGCTTCAATAAAAAGTTCCATTTTGATATCCTCTGATGCTAATACTCTGAGAAATGTTTCTGCCTGTAACTTTGAGAGAGGGGCAATGTTATTACTCAAAGATAAAACTAAAACTTCATCCAAAATCCTTTTATCTTTGAATACCATCTGAAATTACTAGTTGATTCCAATCCTGATTCCAATTACTAGCTGTGTGGGCTTTGGAGTAATTGAAGCATCATAACTTTGTTTTCTAATTTTCAATATATGAATAATATGTCTTCATATAATTAAGAATAATACAATATTAGGAAAACTAAAATTATTTATAGTGGCCCCAAATGCCCCACAAGAGCTTCCCCTCCTACATCTCTTTGACTATGCCATCTATCTGTCCCTGCCACATCTCTTTGACATGCACTCTGCAAGTTTCCTCTTCACTCAAGCCAGGCACTGTTTCACCTGAAGACTTTTTCTTCTGCCTGGAATACACACCCCTTATGTAACTGATGGATCATTGTTCTACCTGCCTCAGGTATTTTTTCAAATTCTGTCCTCTCCAATAGCCATCCTATAAGCATTCCATTTGATCTTAAATCCCTCATTCTACTCTGCCACCCAATCCCTCACCTGCCTTATTTTTCACCATTGGCATGTGTCGTCTTCTATCACACTACATACTTTCACATTTTTAGTTTATTTTCTAACCCTTTCCACTTAAATTTAAATTTCATGAAGAACACTGTGCGGCATAGTTCACAGTGTTCTAGGCCTAGTCTGTAATTACAGGCTATTATAATAATAAATAATACAGCCCATCTGTGAAATATTTTAGGAATCAGACCCAGGACCAGCATTGTTCCTGGTTTGCACACTGCATGTCAGACAAAAAGGTGTGTCCAACAAGAAAAATCACTTGTTGATATGAAATCATAGGGTAAAATCACAGGCAAAGTATCAATGTGAGGATAAACAGCCTTCTATAAAGTCAAATTAATTTGAGAAATAATAGCAAACACTTGACCATAAGAAATATGTACTCTAAGTCAGATTAAAGAGAAAACTGTTTTACTGAAACCAAGACAAGCAATAATGAATGGGAACAGAGACTGAATTGTGTAAAAAAGATGATTACCACGTAGAAACCACAGGGAAAGAATAAAAGCAGGTCCTTTGCTAAAGGAAACAAAATCAGGAAGGCAGAATGCAGTTGTTAAGTCAGCAGGACTTAGAAAAAAATCATAAATGGGAAAAGGAAAATACATAATTACAGTAAAATTAATGGCTTGTAAAACCGTGTCCATGGTGATAATCTTACTTAAATCAGAATTAATTGAGGAAAATCAGGACAGATTGTGTTGGATTTAGAAATGTTGAACTTTTGATGTCTGAAAACTAATCAGTAAAGCATGATGAGAATGCTCAAGAGGAGGTTGTGGACCAGGGCTCTCTGAGTTGTAGTTGTGAGCCAAGCCCTAACAGTATAGAGGTCACCCAGGTGTAACTTTATACACGTAACTTTATGTATAACTGTAGGGGATGATTCCACAAAGAAGTATTTTACAAAAGAGAAAGTACATTACATTGCTACAAGTAATAGAAGAAAAAAGCTGTCAAAAGGAAGTACCTTAGAAATTGAGTCTAATTGAATGAGAACTAGAGAGGCTTTACTGCCCACATTTCCCTAGATTCCTTCTCTGTTCCAGCAAAGTTACCCATCATTTTCCAGATACTCCTAAGGGGAGTTTAGTCATTCCTCCTGAATAAACTCCATCTTCCCCAATATCTACACCCCAGTTCAAGACCCAATTCTACTACTTTCCTCCAACAGATCACATTTCCTGGTTCCACTTCTATAACGGTAATAATTAATAAAGAATGTCATAAGAATTAAGTATCCTTAATTCTAAAACTTCAAGCTCAGTATAGAAAACCGTATTGAGAGAAAGGAAGCCAAATGGGAACTAAAGATAACAACAAATGGTATTACCTAAATTTCCCTTGAAAACTAAAGTCATGAAAATATTTCAGGATATTTAAAGATAAGTTGTACAGAGATGCTTTAACATGCTGATGGATATAGCCAGAGCTACAGATACGGAGACTGGGCAGCTAGAGTTAGGGTTAGGGGGTGGCCATAGTTTATGAGAGCTGAGAAGCAGAGCATAAGTCATGTGCCACTAGCACAATCATTTTACCATGCAAACTCAGGAGGCGAGTAATGTTGGCTAAATATAATTTCTTCTTTTCTACTTTGAAAAGGTAGCATATGAATGATGTAAAAACAATATACAACACAAAAACACATGCAATGAAATGTATCCTCTTCCCAATTCCAGCCACTAATCAGTTATTTTTACAAATATTTACAGAAATATTCAATGAACTGTTAAAAGACCCCAGTTTCTCTTCCAGCCTGGTGATCCTCCAAAGCACTACAACTATTCGGAGACAGACTCATGGCACTAACACTAGATTTTTGTGAACAGAGGTCATTACTTAGGCTGAAAATTCAAGTTTCTGGGTCAGAGACTGCAGCATATATCTTTGTACTCTCAAAATGCCAAATTTGCTCATATCTTTGCAGAAAATATTTTTACATAATGAATAAATCCCAAAGTGATAAAATTCCTTAAGATTCCATTATAAAGTTAGGAACCCATAAATTATATGATAAAGAAAAAAAAGTAAAAATAACTTTTGGAATTTATTCACTTTTGAAGATTTTCCTTGCTGTATTTTCCTAGATGACAAATGTAATTGATCAAGTTGATATTTTAATTTAAATACTTCTATCCTGAGGAAGTTTAGCCTAAGCAGATATTTTGACAAAGCTAACAAAGTCAATTAAAGCAATATAAATTTTGACAAGAATTTATATACATCTTATATTTAATAATTTATAAGAGAAACTGTGGGGAGCAATTCGGACTAGACTAAGTTACTGGAATTAAGACTTATTCTATGCATCTGCTCTCCCACAATATGGCGCTGGGAGAGGAGAAAACAGCTTTTACACAGCTGCCTCCAGTTCAACCAATAAACTGTAGGACTTGCTCCTGATTGGAGAGCAGCGTGCTCAGCGTGTGGGCAGCCGAGTTGGGATTGGCGGAGGAGGACTATAAAGGAGGAGAGAGACGGCATGCACCAGGAACATCTAAGGGGAACATCTGAGGGAACACCTGTGCAGCCCCCGAGAGAGCCGGCCGGCGGTGTGCCGCTCCCCTGCGGAAGTGGGGAATGTGGCCAGGGGGAACTGCCCTTCCACGGAGGTGGAAGGGATAGTAGCCAACCTGGGAAAAACCAGCAGCAAACCCGGGGAGGGCCGAGCAGACGAAAGAACAGCGCAGGGTCCTGTGTCGTTCCCCCACGAAGACGGGGAGCGACAAGAAACTACAGATTTGCATGTTAAATTAGGGAAAAAAAGTGCCAAAACAAACTGAATGAATTGAGAACTAGAATTTGTAATATGATTTAGGAAACAATCTGACAGGGACTTTGGTATGGAGGATGCATAATTTTAAAAAATCGATTTTGCTGCTTATTGGAAAAAATCAAACAGCAAATTCCAAATTAAATGCCACACCTGTATTAAGTTCTTATTCTATGAGTGCTTTTTTTCCCCAATGACCAATGCTAGAAGCTATTTTCCAGAATGCCTCCATCTGCTAAAGTCTTCATAAAAAATTCTTTTTACCTTAAGATATTATATCAGCTTCCTCTAAGTGTTTTCCCTAATTTAGGCCCCAGAAGGCAGAAGCTGCCTTAATTATTCCTATAGTGCCTGATTAAAGTAACCTCTTCTAAGTAGGTACTTAATTACAATAAATGCTGATTGCCAGATTTCTCTTAAAACAGACTTCTTTTATTGTAAGCCTACAGAAGAGGGAAAAGACTTGTCCCAGACACAACAAAAGGTAGAGGTTCACCTAAAATAATACGACACAAATAAAAAAGACCTTTGAATTCATATAGAGATTGTTCCATTACTTATAAATGCAATTTACTACTAACCTAATTTCATATCCCATTCCTTATAAAATGACATCTAAATATATTATCCATCTTCATTACGAATATAAAAGTTTACTTCTAAAACTAAGCCTACTTCTAAAACCAAGGTTTTGGAAGTGATGACTTTTTCAAGTCTTCTTTTTTCTCAGAATGCAATTTACAATGTAAAACTTTTTAACATTTTGTGGGATAAGAGGATTACTAGAGTAGATCTTGTTCCAATACAAACAGGAATATGTTTGTGGCTTATAGAGGTTTATACATACTGAATAGTTTTAAAGTTTCATGTAACTTTACTCTGCAATCTCTGTTCCAGGGGGACTCTGACAGCGGGTGAAATATCTGTCACCAATATAAAAAATTAGTAACTAAAGTAATAACACCACAAAAACTAAGCCGGATTTTAACAGATGTATTGTGTGGACGTTTCCCAAGATGACAACCATTAGAAAATGAAGTAGTGTTAATGTCAACTAAAGTTGTTCATACTGAGCTAAGTCCTAGGGGAAGTCTAAAGCTCCAATGTATCTTTAAATAATGGCTTTTGTGAAAGCTTCATACATCTTGATAATGTTGTGTTGATTCTTAAGGGAAGTCACTAACAATCCTAAAGAAAAAAAATCACTGCCTAAGGCCTATGTGATACTGAAAAATATTATTAAAAACTCTAGAACAATAGTAGGAGATACTGGGAATAACAAAAGAAGAAAAGGAGGTAAAGGGTTTAAAGTGGATAAATTTATACAAATAGATTTATTTACCAAATTTGAGATATCTTTAAAAAGTTCATGGAAATATATTATGAATATATATATGAAAAAGTATAACATGAATTTCAAAACATTTTTGCACAAAAATATACTTACACTTTTACCCTATTTTTCCATTGTATTTTTGAAGTACTTTATGGTATAAGATTTGGCATGAAGCAAAAATTCACTGGTCTTGATCAACAGAAATTTCTGACTTAAAAAACAAAACCATCTTTAAGTTTCACTTCTGGAAGTCCCCCAAATAGTTCAAACTCTGAAACATTCTTCCCATTGTTCCTTAATGTATACCTCTTCTTATACATTCTGATTAACCTATGCAGGAAATTTTGAAATCAAAAGATTAACATGACAGACATAGCATTCATTTTTTCCAGGAGTCTTCTTTAAAAAATTACTTTTCATATTTAATATTTTTTCCTGGGGCTAGTATTTTGATAGAAAAAGTTAAGTTGCTGCTTGCAAGGC
The DNA here is from genome assembly GCF_051225735.1 of Oryctolagus cuniculus. Lineage (NCBI taxonomy): Eukaryota > Metazoa > Chordata > Mammalia > Lagomorpha > Leporidae > Oryctolagus > Oryctolagus cuniculus. The sequence continues at coordinate 102,723,837 of NC_142877.1, forward strand.
CAGTATCATATATGGGTGGCTGGTTCAAGTACCAGCTGGTCTACTTCCTATCCTGCTCCCTGCTAATGCAACTGGGAAGACAGTGGAAGATTGCCCAAGTACTTGAATCCTTATACCCACATGAGAGACCTGGATGGAGTTCTATGTTCCTGACTTCAATCTGTCCAAGTCCCCACCATTGTGGCCATTTGGGGAGTGAACCAGCAGATAGAAGATCTCTCTCTCCCTTTGAAATAAGTAAATCATTAAAAATATTTTGTTTAACATAAATATTTGTTCCTTTTTATATAGTGCAGCATTTCAAAACAAATATACACCACTAATCAATCAAAGCAGGCAACAAGTCTTTCATTTTCGTTTTCTATTCTTTATATTTGAAGCCTACCATCTCATTTCTTTCAATTCTCTAAACCACATGTAATGCATTATTGTGAATTATTGTCATCCCCATCTGCTTAGGAGTGCTAGAACTTGTTACTTCTACCTGATTGAATTTGGTAACAATTATTCAACCTACCTCTCATTGCCCTTACACTCACTCGTTCCATTTGTAATCTTTATTTAAATTTAGATGGGCAATTTTTAAAATTTCTGAAACTCTAAATAACATATGGTATCTATCATTGTGTGTCTGGCTTATTTTTCACTTAACATAATGACCTCCAGTGTCACAGACTCTGTGAGAAATGTCAGGTTTTCAATCTTTTTAATGGCCAGTATTCCACTATGTGTGTATGAATATATAAACATGTGTATTCATATATATCACATTTTCTTTATCCATTGATCCATCAGTGGACATCTAGGTTAACAACATATCTTAAATATAGTAAATACTGCTATAATATACATGGGAGTACAGGAACTGCTTTCATATGCTCATATGCTGATTTCATTTCCTTTGGCTATATATTCCCAGAAATAGGGTAGCTGGGGCATATGATAATCTATTTTCAACTTTATGATGAACCTCCATATTGTTCTCCATAAGGGCTACAAAATTTAAATTCCACCAAGAGTGGATAAGGGTTCCCTTTTCTCCACAACCTTGCCAGAACTCATTATGCTTCATATTTTTTTTTTTTTTTGACAGGCAGAGTGGACAGTGAGAGAGAGAGAGAGAAAGGTCTTCCTTTACCGTTGGTTCACCCCACAATGGCCGCTGCGGCCGGCGCACTGCGCTGATCCAAAGCCAGGAGCCAGGTGCTTCTCCTGGTCTCCCATGAGGATGCAGGGCCCAAGGACTTGGGCCATCCTCCACTGCACTCCCAGAACACAGCAGAGAGCTGGCCTGGAAGAGGGGCAACCGGGACAGAATCTGGTGCCCCGACCAGGACCAGGACCTGGTGTGCCGGCGCCACAGGTGGAGGATTAGCCTATTGAGCTGTGGCGCCAGACTATGCTTCATCTTTTTGATATGAACAATTCTAACTGAAGCATGATGAGGTTTTTGACTTGCAATTTCTGGATAGCTAAAAGTATTAAGCATTTTTTTCATTAAGTGTTGGCTGTTCATATTTCTTCTGCTGAGAAATGTCTACTCAGGTCCTTAATCTATTTCTTAACCAGATTGTTTATTTTGTTGTTGTTGAGATTTTTGAGTCCTTAATATATTCTGGATATAAATCCTTTATCAGAGGGACAGTTTGCAAATACTTTCTCCCAATCTATCAGCTGTGTCTTTGTTGACTCTGTACTGTGCAGAAATTTCTTCACTTGATATAATCATATTTATCAACTTTTTGCTTTTGTTACCTGTGTTTTTGGGGTCTTATTTAAAAAAAAAACATTGTTTATGCCAATGTCTTGAAGTGTTACCTTTGTTTATTCTAGAAGTTTCATAGTTTCCAGTCTTATTTTTTTTAACTTTTATTTAATGAATATAAATTTCCAAAGTACAGCTTATGGATTACAATGGCTTCCCCCCCATAACGTCCCTCCCACCCGCAACCCTCCCCTTTCCCACTCCCTCTCCCCTTCCATTCACATCAAGATTCATTTTCGATTCTCTTTATATACAGATCAGTTTAGCATACATTAAGTAAAGATTTCAACATTTTTCAGTGTTATATTTGGATATTTGATCTATTTTGAATGGGTTTTTCATAGGATGAGAGGTGTGGGGGTATGTCAGGTTTAAATCTTCTGCATATAGAAATCCAGTTTCCCCAGCGAGATCCATTGAAAAAACTTTTCTTTCTGCAGTGTATGCTTTCGGCATTGTTGTCAGAGATCAGCTGGCTATAGATACATAAATTCCTTTCTGAAATCTCTATTCTGTTCTGCTTATTTATGCCAGCACCATCTTTTTTGGGTACAATAGCTCTGTAGCATGTCTTGAAATTAGATGTTGTAATGTTTACAGGTTTCTTAATTCTATTCAAGACTTCTTAGGCTATTTGAGATCTTCTGTTCTTGTGAATTTTAGAATTCTTGTGAATACTGTAATGAATGTTATCAGCATTTTTGATGGGAATTTTGTTGAATCTTCAAGCTGCTTTTGGTAACAAGGCCATATCCACAATATTAATTTTTCATCCCATGAACATGGGAGGTATTTACATTTTGTGTGTGTGCATATCTTCTTCATGTTCTTTAATCCTTTTATATTTTGTAATATTCATTGTAGAGGTCCTTCACATCTTTTGTTAATTTTATTTCAAGTAATGCAATTTCTTTTGTAGCTACTATGAATAAGACGCTCTTACAGTTTTTCTCACTGATTGTATTACTCTTACCTAAAATGCTGCTGTTTTGTGTGTATTGGTTTTATCCTACACCTTTACTGAATTCATTTATCAGTTCTAAAGGTCTCCTGGTAGAATCTTTCAATTTCTGTATACACAGAATCATCTCATCTGCAGAAATAATTTGACTTATTTCCTGTTTGTATGCTTTTTATTTTTTTGTTGCTTAATTTCTCCAGCTAAAACTTTGAGTACTATATTGAATATTAGTAATGAGAGCAGATATCTTTGTTCCAGATCTTAGAGGAAATGCTTTCAGCTTTTGCACATTTAATATGATGTTGGCTAATGTTCTGTCAAATAGAGTCTTTACTGAGGTATGTTCCTTCTATACATAATTTGTTAAAGGCTGTTACCATTAACAGATGTTAAATTTTATCAGGTGCCTTTCCATATCTATTGAAATGATCATATAATCTTTACCTTTTATTTTGCTGACATAATGTGCCATGTTTATTGATTTGGATATATTGAACAATCCCTGCATCCCTGGAATCAATATCATGTGATCATGATGATCTCTCTGATGTTGTTGGATTCAATTTTCTAGTACTAGCAATTGAGAATTTGAGAAGTTTTGCATCTATGCTCATCAGGAAGATTGGTTTATAGTGTGTGTGTGTGTGTGTGTGTCTAGGTTTGGTTTGGACTTAAGGCAATGCTGGCCTTGTAAAGTAAACTAGAAAGATTTCATCCAATACAATTTTCTGAATAGTTTGAGAATTGTTGCCATCTTTCTTAAAGTTTGATAGAATTCAACATTGAAGTCATCTGACTTTTCTATATCAAGATATTTTTATTAGTAATTCAACATCATTTTCACTATTGGTTTACTCAGATTTTCTTCATCTTCATGGTTCAATTTTTATAAGTTATACAGATCCAGAAATTTATCTATTTCTTCTAAATTTTCCAATTTATTGGCATATACTTGTTCCCAATAGCTCCTAATGATCCTTTGCATTTTTGTTCTATCAGTTGTAATACCTCATTTTTCATCTCTGATTTGAGTCTTTACTCTTTTATTCTTAGTTTAGCCAAAGGTTTTCAAATAACCTACTCTTCAGTTCATTGATCTTTTATGTATTTTTACTTTTTCTTTATAACTTCTGATTTTTATTCTGTATTTCTACTAACTCAGGGTTTCATTCTTATTTTTCTAGGTGCTACAGATGAACCATTAGGTTGTTTATTAATTATCCTTTCTTATGTAGTCATTTACTGCTTTAGACATATTGTTTGGTATTGCTTTTGCTATTTACCATAACTTTGGCATGTTTTATTTTCATTTTCATTAGTCAAAGAATTTTTAAACTTCCTTTTTATTACTGATCCATTGGTTATTCAAGAGCTTGTTTTTCAATCTTCATGTATTTGTATAATTTCTAGAGTGTCTATTGTTCTTAATTTTTAATTTTGTTCCACTGTGGTCAGAAACATAAATTATATGATTTTGTTTTCTATTTAATGTGTTCGAATTTATTTTGTGCCCTTCTAATGTGGTTGAGCCTAGAGAATATTCTATGTGCTGATGAAGAGAATGTATATTCTGTAGCTATTACACCTAATCTTATGAAAATATCTTTTAGGTCTATGTGATCTACAGTGAAGTTTTACTCTGATGCTTGTTGATTTCTTGTCTGAATGATACATCCATCACTGGAAGAGGGGTGTTAAGTCCCCCTACATTCTATTGGAACTTATTTCTCCCTTTCAGTCTACTATTTGTTTCATATATTGGGTGAACCAAAATTAGGTGCATAATCTATTTACAAATTTCATATGTTCTTGTTGCAAATATTTTAATGATATAATATTTATTTCAAAGTTACAATAAGTGGTATATTTATTGCTCAAGATTTTTGTTGTTACATTATTTTTTATTTACATAAAGGGAAAAATTTCATGTATTTTACAGTTACAGTTGTAAGTGTATAATTATACTTCCGATGGGATATAATGATTAACATAATTGTCAAAGAAAGACTTAGGATTTCCAAAGCCTTAAATTAAAAAAAATGTATTAAGTATTAGTAGCTATTCTAATGTTCAGTTAAATAAATTAAGACAATTTAAATTATCACTGCAATTGTGTATGAGTACATATTCAGAGAGTGTAGAATACAACAAACAAAACAGAAATTAGTTGTGTCGTAGGATGAAATTTGTGAAGGTTTTTTTTTTTTCTTTCTTATTTTCCTTTAATATTGTTAGATAAGAGTCCTCAACATAGCAACTTCTGTTGCCATCTATTGAAACAGTTGTGTGTGAGTTTGTGGTTGGATGAACTGTGGGGTAAGAAGAATTAAGGAGGAAAGAGAATAAAACTTAAGTCAATTCCTCAGATATGTGTAATCCACTTTAAATCTTTTAAAAAATTATTACATGCTAATCTGATCACTTTCAGAAATTGCCTACAACTATAATACAGGACAAACTTCTCCATCTAAAGCTACAATATATGAATAATTGCTACATTTATTGTAACAATGATATATCAAGATATAAACAATATTAACATTATATTTTTACAGAACTTCAAGAATATAAAAGTACTTATATACATGAAAAGTGATTTAGCATAATGCTCAACAGAATAGTTACTACAGTTAGTCAAATTTTGTATCCCACCTCTTGGACTAATAAATTACATAACTTCTCTGAACCTCAATTTCCTCCTATGAAAAGAAGATAATTGTGATATTTCTCTCATAAATTATGTAAAAGTTAATAATTAATAATACATGCAAACATCTGAGCCCAATCCATCATTTCTGACTAGAAATCTCCAGGATATTTGCTTAAAAATTTCAATACTGGATATTCCAAGATGGTGGAGTAAGGACAGGGAGGTCTGCTCAGGGCTAGGTGAAAATAGTTTAAAAAAAAACAACAAAAACCGGAACCAGTGCATGCCCACAGGAGAGTTGGAGGGAAAACTGCAGTGGAGATTCTGCAGAAGAAGGAGAGATGCCATGGGTCCTTGTGGAAGGTGCAGGCACATGGCAAAGAGCACAGACATAACGAACGACCCCAGCCACCCTGACCTGGAGAAAACACCAGCTTTGGAGAGAGCAAGGTGAGATCAGAACGCAGCAGGAATACCACTGGTGATATAGCCAAAGGAAGAGCCTAGTTGTCTACACTGACCTTGAGTATGGCCCACAGTCCTGGGAGGAACAGAGTGCCTGCTCACACAGAAAAAGTGAAGAGGCATGTCTCTCTCTATCCATTCCCCCTGACATGGGACAAGTCAGGTAGCTAGATTAAGTTCATGAGCTAGAAGCCACACCTCCCCTGCTCCATGTAATCATGCCCACCCACCTGTCAATCAGATGACCCCTTCCCCAGGAAGTATTTCCCTGTACTTCAGATCTGGGAGCTGTGCCATGTAAACACTTTCATTTTCTAAGCTCATAAAAAGCTAGGTGAAGCAGAAGCTCTCTCTCTCTCTCTCTCTCCTCATGGACCTGGAGTGTGCAGGGTTTAAGTCTCTTTACCTTTCCTGGCCCACTCTCCCTACATCAAGTATACATGTGCATGTGCATTCTCCTCACTTTGTAAATAAACTTTGTCATGTTGCACATTGTGCTTGTGCCTGTACTTAGAATACTTCTCTAAGTAAAAGGCAAGAGTGTTGAACAGAAATTTAGGCCCAACCTAGTCCACAACATTCCCCACAACAGTGGGGTGGCAACATTTGGACATAAGTTGATAGCAGCTTCTGCAGCTCTTATGTGCACACTCAGCAACTGTTGGGGAGAGTCGCCATCTTGTCAGCAGAGGCCACTGCAGCAGCTCTGGTGTCTGCATCTGGCAACAGGCAGGGAGAAGGAGCTATTTCGACACAGTACCGGCTGCAGAGACTTGTCTGTGCCCAGCATGAATGTGAAATGAGCAGGGATGTGGCCAGTGGGTATTATCCACATGTGTGATCCAGGAATTTTACCAGAGGGAACAATCCGATTGCCCTATTGACTTTCAGTCTGAGGTCTGATGGGTCTGGGCACCCACACACAACTGTGAGGTACCCCCAGCCTCTCAACATATCACAGCCTCCAGGGCTCTGGGGATCAAACCACCTAAATGGAGCACCCAAAGGCAGCTGGCACTACCAACATCTCAGCCTCTCTGTGGACAGGACAGCCTAGTGGGGTGGAGTGGACCTTCTTCACCCTGTGAATATGGGAGTCCAGAATGCTGAGACTATGGGGACTCTGTGACTACATGAGACTATGCAAGGTAGAGCTGGGTATCTGGGCAATCACTGTGCATGGCTCCACACATTCAGAGCTCCCTGATTGCCTGGGATGGGTCACTGCAGTGGGATCTGTGCTCATACTGCAGACTGCACAGATCCTTTGTGCAGTTCATGCTGAAACACAAATGAGTATTGTACCCTCTGAGGGCTAACACCAGGGCATTAATAACCTTCGAAGAAAGGAGGTGAGCATGTGATTATGCCACACAGAGGTAACCATATCCCCTCCCAACTTCTGTTAAAAAGAGATTTATCGGCCGGCACTGTGGACTAATCCTAGGTTAATCCTCTGCTGTGGTGCCGGCATCCTGGGCTCTAGACCCAGTTGGGGCGCCAGATTCTGTCCCAGTTGCTCCTGTTCCAGTCCAGCTCTCTGCTGTGGCCCAGGAAGGCAGTGGAGGATGGCCCAAGTGCTTGGGCCCTGCACCCACATGGGAGACCAGGAGGAAGTACCTGGCTCCTAGCTTCAGATCAGTGCAGCATGCTGGCCATGGCGGCCATTTGAGGGGTGAACCAACAGAAAAGGAAGACCTTTCTGTGTCTCTCTCTCTCTAACTTTGCCTGTCAAAAAAAAAAGAGAGAGAGGGAGAGAGAGAGAGAGAGAGATTTATCATTCCCAACTAAGGTGTCACTCTTGATACTTGACCTATCCTGAAGAAATGACCAAAACTCCCTAGCCAAACCCAGCACCCACCTACAGGTATTCAATAAAAGAACAGACACCTCACTAAGCCACAAAGGCATAGTTCAAAGATAAAAGCTATCAGAGGCAAAAACTAAGTATCTCCACAAAAACCTAACAATAAATGTAGAAACTCAAGAAATAAGAATATAGAGGATAACATGATCCCTGGCAAGGGAACACAATAAAATTTCAATATTAGAAAGTGAAGATGAAGATATTGATGAAAAGACTGAAACAGAATTCAAAAGATTAATCATAGGGTTACTCAGCAGCAACTCCATGAATTAAATCCGTAAATGACATGAATGAAAACTTGTCCCATGAAATTGAGATTTTAAAGAGAAATCAAAGTGAAATATAGGAAATGAAGAATTCAATAGATCAAATAAAAAATGTTGTGGAAAGCCTTAACAACAGATGTGCTGAAGGAAATGAAAGAATATCCAAGTTAGAAGACAAATCTTTGGAAATTTTTCAGTCAGACCAAAAAAAAAAAAAAAAAAGACAAAGAAGAAAAAATTAGAAAAATTAAACAGTGTTGGACATTTATGGGGATACTATCAAAGGAACCAACATATGGGTCTTAGGAGTTCCTGAGGGTGTGGAAAGAGACAATGGATTATAAGGCCTATGTAATGAAATAATTATAGACAACATCACCCATTTGGAGAAAGAATAGGACATTAAAGTATAGGAAGCACACAGAAATCCTCACAGACATGACCAGAAATGATCTTCACTATAACACATTGTAGTCAAGCTTTCCATAGTAAAATATAAAGAGAAGATTCTAAAATGTGCAGGAGAGAAACACAAGATTACTTTCAGAGGATCTCCAATTAGACTCAGAGCTGACTTCTCATTAGAAACTCTGCAGGCTAGGAGAGAACGAAGAGACTCAGTCCAAGTCTTAAGAGAAAAAAATGTCAACACAGAATATTGTACCCTGAAAGGCTCTCATTTATGAATGAAGGTGAAATAAAGACCTTCCATAACAAACAGAAATTGAAAGAATTTGTCACCATTTGTCTAGACTTACAAAAGATGCTTAAGGATGTGCTACATACAGAAACACAAATACACGATCATCACTATGAAAGAAGGGGAAGGCATAAAATCTCTCAGTGAAAGTACAAAGGAACTCTAAGAAAAATAGGAATATTTATGGGAAAATGGCAGGGCCAAGTAATTACTTATCAGTAGTCTCCTATAATGTAAATGGCCTCAACTCTCAGGTTAAAAGACACAAACTGGCTGAATGGATTAACAAACAAAATCCATTTATTTTCTGCCTACAAGAAACACATCTCACCAAGAATGCATACAGACTGAGAGTTAAAGGATGGAAAAAGATATTCTATGCCAGTGGAAACAAAAAAAGAGATGGTATAGCCATTCTAATATCAGACAAAATAGACTTTAACACAAAAACTGTTAAAAGAGACAAAGAATGGTACTATGTAATGATTAAGTGATCAATTCAACAGGAAATTGTGACTATAATAAATATATATGCATCCAAAGTCAGGGTGCCTGGCTATTTAAAAGAAATGTTAGTAGATTTAAAAGGAGATATAGAAACACCAGTGCTAATAAATACTATGGACCAAATGGACCTGATATCCACAAAACTTTTCATCCTACAGTTGCAGAATACACAAATTCTTCTAACCAGTGCATGGAACATTCTCCAGGATAGACCATATGGTAGACCAAAAAGAAAGTCTCAGCAAATTTGAAAAATATAAAGCATACCATACATCTTCTCTGTCCACAATGGAATGAAGCTGAAAATCAACAACTCAAGAATCTCTAGAACATAAGCAAACATATATGGTGACAGAACAACACGCTTCTGAATGAACAGTGGGCCATAGAAAGAACAAAAGTGAAAAAAAATACAGAAATGAATGAAATAATACTGCAACATATCAAAACTTATGGTATATAGCAAAAACAGTGATGAAATGAAAGTTTATAGCAATTGGAGCCTACGTGAACAATTTGAAAAGGTACCAAATGAATGAGCTATTGATGTAACTCAAGGACCTGGAAAAACAACAAACCAAACCCCAAATTAGTATAAGGAAAGAAATAATTACAGAAGAAATAAACAAAATTGAAAAACTAAAAAAAAATAAAGATCAATAAAATGAAGAGTTTTCTTTTTGAAAAAATTTAAAAAATCGAATTACCATTGGCCCAACTAACCTAAAAAAAGAGGGAGAAGGACCAAATCAATAAAATCAGAGATTAACAGGAAACATAACAACTGAAACCAAAGAAATAAAAAAAATCATCAGAAATTATTACAAAGAGCGGTATGCCAACAAACTGGGAAGCCCAAAAGAAATAGATTCCTAGACACAATCTACCAGAATTGAGTCATAAAGACATAAAAAATATACAAAGACCATTAACATAGACAGAGATTGAATCATTAATAAAGACTCTCCCAACAAAGAAAAGCCCAGGACTGGATGGTTTTACTGCTGAGTTATAAAAGACATTTAAAGAATAAATTCCATGTTTTCTCAAGCTATTCAAAACAATGCAAAGATAAAGAATCCTCCCACACTCCACCTAGGAAGTCAGCATTACCTTAATTCCTAAACCAGAAAATGATACAACAAAGAAAACTGTGGACTAATATCCCTGATGAACACAGATGAAAAATTCCTCAACAAAATACCAGCTAAATGAACACAATAAATCAGAAAGATCATCTACCTGGACCAAGTGAGATTTATCCCTGGTATGCAGAGATGGTTCAACATTTGCAGCCAATCAATGTGATACATCACATTAACAAATTGAAGAATAAAAGCCATATGATTATCTCAATAGATCCAGAGAAAGCATTTGATAAAATACAATGTCTTTACATGATGAAAATCTTAAACAAACTGGGTACAGAAGAAATGTTTTGCAACACAATCAATGCAATTTATGACCAAGCCACAGCTAACATCTTATTGAATGGGGAGAAGATGGAAGTATTCCCACCGAGAATCAGAACCAGACAAGGATGCCCACTCTCATCATTCCTATTTAATGTAGTCCTGGAAATTTTAGCCAGATCCATTAGGCAGGAAAAAGAAATCAAAGGTATACAAATTGGAAAGAAGGAAATCAAACTATCTCCCATTTTCAGATGACATGATTCTATCAATAGGGGAACCAAAATACTCCACTAAGAGACTACTGGAACTTATAAAAGAATTTGGTAAAGTGCCAGGTTATAAAATTAACACAAAAAATCAATAGCTTTTGAATATATGACAACGCCATAGATGAGAAAGAATTTCTAAGATCAATCTCACTCACAATAGCTACAAAAAATTTAAATTCTTTGGAATAAATTTAACTAAAGGAATGTAAGATCTCTATGATGAAAATTATAAAACATTAAGAAAGAAATAGAAGACATAAAAAAATCGAAAAATATTCCATGTTCACAGATTTGAAGACTGAGTACCATAAAAATATTTATACTACTGAAAGCAATTTGCATATTCAGTGTGATACCAATCAAAATACCAATGACATTCTTGTAGAGATATAAATAAATGATACTAAAATTCATATGGAAACACAAGAGAACCCAAATAACTAAAACAACTTTATACAACAAAAACAAAAGCAAAGAAAGCCAGAGGCATCACAATAACCATTAAGGCAAACTACATGGCAATTATAATCAAAACAGCCTGGTACTGCTACAAAAACAGATGGATAGACCAAGGGAACAAAAATGCCAGAAATCAATCCAAGCATCTACAACCAGCTTATCTTTGACAAAGGAGCTAACATCAATCCCTGGAGTAAGTAAAATCTCTCCAACAGGTGCTGCTGGGAAAACTGGATCTCCTCATGCACAAGTATGTAACAAGAGGATTACATTGTACCTTTCACAAAAATCCACTCAAAATGGATCAAGGACCTAAATCTAAAACCTGATACCATCAAAATACTAGAGATCATCTGGGAAACTCTGCAAGACGTTGACATAGGCAAAGAGTTTTTGGAAAAGAACCCAGAATCATAAGAAATCAAAGCCAAAATTGACAAATGGGATTACATCAAGTTGAGAATCTTCTGCACTACATAAGAAACACTCAGCAAAGTGCAGAAGCAACCACCAGAATTGGAGGAAATATTTGCAAACTATGCTGATAAAGCATTAATATCCAGAATCTATAAGAAGCTCAATAAATTCAATAACAACAAAGCAAATAATCAACTTAAGAAATTCTCAAAGGACTTGAACAGGCATTTTTCAAAGAGGAAATTTAATGTCCAATAGACACTTAAATTTTTTTCAGGTTCACTAGCCATCAGGGAAATGCAAATCAAAATCACAATGAGGTTTCACTTCAACCCAGTTAGAATGGCTCTCATACAGAAATCAACAAACAAATGCTGCTGAGGATGGGGAGAAAAGGTATCCTAATCCACTATTGACAGGAATGTATACTGGTACAGCTACTTTGGAAGACAGTATGGAGATAGCTCTGAAATCTGAATGTAGACATAAAATATGACCTAGCCATCCCACTCCTGGGAATTTACCCAAAGAAATTAGCATATGAAAGAGTTATTTGTACCCCATGTTTATTGCAGCACAATTCACAATAGCTAAGATATGGAATCAACTCAGATGTCCATCAATGATGAATGGATAAAGAAATTATCATATAAATACACTATGGGGGCCGGTGCTGCAGCTCAGTAGACTAATCGTCCGCCTTGCAGTGCCCACACACCGGGTTCTAGTCCCGTTTGGTGCACTGGATTCTGTCCCGGTTACCCCTCTTCCAGGCCAGCTCTCTGCTGTGGCCCGGGAGTGCAGTGGAGGATGGCCCAGGTGCTTGGGCCCTGCACCCCATGGGAGACCAGGAGAAGCACCTGGCTCCTGCCTTCGGATAGGCGTGGTGCACCAGCCGCAGTGCGCCGGCCGTGGCGGCCATTGGAGGGTGAACCAACGGCAAAGGAAGACCTTTCTCTCTGTCTCTCTCTCACTGTCCACTCTGCCTGTCAAAAAATAAATAAATAAATACACTATGGGATACTACAAAGTGGTAAAAAAAAAAACAAAATGAAATCCTGTCTTCTGCAACAAAATGGACGAAACTGGAAGCCATTACACTTAGTGAAATAAGCCATTCCCAAAAAGGCAAATAATATATGTTTTTCCTGATCTGTGGTAACTAGTAGAGTACTTAAAAGGCAACATATAGGAATAAAATTAACACATTGAGATGTGATAATTTTGAACAGCCCTTGTCTTGACTGTTGAGGAACAGTGTTTTTTTCTTCATACTATTTTTTGAATTATTTACTTACTGTAAGGTTAATCTTTGAGTATAAAGTTAACTGAAAACAGATCTTTGAAAAAAAATGAATTGGAATAGGAGAGGGAGGTAGAAGAATTGGCCAGGAGGGAGGGTAGGGTGGAAAGTATCACTATGTTCCTAAATCTGTATATAGGAAATGTATGACATTTGTATACCTTTTATAAACTTTTATAAAAAGTTAAAAAAGTATGAAAGAAAACTTCAAAAAGAGGTTCAATTCATACAATATCTCATTACACATTAAAGCATTATATTACAGACAGTAATAATTGTTACTGAGTATAGAGAGATTCAACTAATTATTAAGCAATGCTTAATTTGCTCCAGCATTGTGATAGTCTATAAGACAGATCTATAATCTATAATGCAGATTTGCTAATCCCACAAATGCCAAAAAGTATTTTGTTAAAATACATATATATATTTTAGTTTTTATTTTCAAAATAACCAATTAATAAAACAACTCTCTAACTATATTCATTAAAGTGAAAAGCTTAAAAATACTACGCATCTATCAAAGGAGCACACATTGTGTTGTTAACATCTGAACAGATTCCAGTTGGTCACTCAACTGATTCATTTATCACTTGAAACTGCTGGCCACTGTGGCAGTTTTCTTTTTAGACAGTGGTTAAGTGTGTCTAATATTAAGTATTAGTAGTTAACTTGTGCCATAAGGGATTAATGTCTAAGGAAAGAAACAGTATCAATATTAAGTGGCCTAGAAGTATAAAAACAACAAAGAGGGGCTGGTGTTCCGGCACAGCAGGTTAACCCACCACTCGGGACACCTGCAGCCCACATTCTCTGGGTAAAGTCCCAGATACTCTTCTTCCAAGCCAGCTTTCTACTAATCTGACTGAGAAAGCAATGGAATACGATCTAAGTTTATTGGCCTCTGCCATCCATGTGGGAGATCATGATAGAGTTCCTGGCTCCTGGCTCCTGGCTTCCACCTGACCTAGACCTGGCTGTGACTGTCCCAGAAGATGGAAGATTTCTCACCCTCCCTCTCTGTTGCTTTCAAATAAATAAACTTAAAAAGAATATACACAAAAACACAATAAATGTTGGAAAAATCTGTCTTTAGCTAACTTTCTTCAGGTTTTTAGGCTACATTATTTTGTTCAAAAGACGTTATCAGGATGAAAAATCTCTAGGCATTTCAAAACAATATTGGAAAAAGAAAATGTTGTAGATGTATTATTCATGTGGTTCTTTATTTACTGAAAATCAAGACTTTCCATGCTTGAAATTTGCAGACACTACAAATATCAGTCTCAATTTTTTATCTTATCTCATGGCAAAAGGCACCAAAATCATATTTTTGAAACAGTTCATTGTGTAACCATAAAAAATGTGAGCTTCAGATTGTGAAAGGATTTGATGTTATAAACAAATAACAAATGTACTGTATTTTAATTAAGAAAATTCACAAAACACTACCTGCCACTTTAGTATTCTTAATGTCATATAACATTTGTCATATAAGAAAATACAAAATCACCTTTCATATTAATAGTTATATTTTAATTAACTTCATGATATAATATTTATAATTGGTCTCAAATAAATCATTTCTTATTTTCAAAATATATTCCATTAAAAAACATAGTGGCTTTCTAAGTACTTTAGATGCTCAAGATATAACATAGAACCATACAGGAATTCATGAGCTGTATAAGGCTGAAAAACTATGCTCTTAGACAAGCCTGATTATTTCAGTTCCACCAATAAAAAAAAAAGACCTAGTAATCTGCATCCAAGGTAACAGAGCTGATGAGCAGCAACTCTTGGGTTTAAACTAGGACTTTGACTCATGTTTATTTTATGAAATCATTATACCAGTGAATTTCATATTCCCTATGGTATTCACATTCCCAAAGTTAGCACCCTTACAAGGCTCAAGTCTTAACTCCTTTCACTTCGTCCTCTAGCATCTCGGACTTCAGTTTTGTATTCAAAATTCTAAAGTCAAATCTCTTGCCCTGAAAGCTTTCCCAAGCTTCCTACTAAAACCTCTACCTGCCACACATCTCTGTCTTGGAACTTTACGGTCACCTCAAGGTTAACCTGTCTGAAACCAAAATCGTCCTCTTTACAACAAAGCCAGTCTCATCTCTTGACTCCTTATCTCTAATGAATTCTGACCTTCAGAAGAAAATGATCCCTGATTCCTTTCAGGAATTCCCCCTTTCTCTTGGATTCTATGGCCACCAAGTCCTAGATATTCAGCCTTCACAGGTTTTGTCTCTGACCCCCACCCCCACCCCGCACTCTCACCTATGCCTTCCTTCCTAGACAAATGCAATTGCTGTCAAATGATTCCTAAGCAGTATGTCTCCCCCACCCCACAACTAAAACTGTATTTCACACATCACCTCCTGTTTAAAATTCTTTAATGACATCCCACTGTCAATAAAATATCCTTCAGGTTTCTTTCCCCAGTGTTCAAAGTTCTCTTTGGATTCCTATCTGCCAGTGATCCTATTCAGTCAAATTGCTTCAAACTGCACAGTATGTAGTCCTCCAAGGCTCTCTCTCTCTCTAGAATGCCTTCTTTTTCCTCCTACACTTCCAAACTTGGATTGCCATCTCAAATCTCTCTCATTTTGCACATTTTCTTACAATCCTTGCTGAGATACAACATTTGAACTCTTAAACAGTCTTTCAAAAAGAAATGCAAGGAGCACCAGGAGTCTGAAAATAAAGAGAAAAATAAAGATGCATGAATGCAAATTTCTTTTTCCCCCCATATTCAAAGTATCTTTTTCTCCATTATTTACTTTCAATTCTTAAAGGGACTTAATTCTGTTTCTTCTACAGCTCTAAAGGATTAATAATGTATTTAGTATGATTGTAGCCAGTTGGCTCATCTCATTAGAGAAAACATCATGGTATATTATGATAAAGCTTAAATATTATTAACATGGAAAAGATAACATTATCTAATTTCAGTACCACCAAATTGAAACTCTGAGCATTCCTAGAATCCTATAAATGTCTACTATGAAATCAAGGGATAATTTCTATGACCAAAGTAAAAGCAGACTGAAAGAAATGTTCCAATGATTTTAATTTCTTTTCATTGGATTTGAAATATTTCACTACTAGATACTTTAAGTATTATTGGTATTTATAAAAATATACTTATTTTAGTTCTCAAATTAGCTTGAGAATTAACTCGAGTGATTTCTCTTTCGACTCTGGACAAATGTTTCCTGTAGAAATATTTTTCTAATTTTGTAGCATAAAAAACTAGAAATTAGAATTTCATCCTCTATCAAACTAACTTCTCAGACTTCATTTTTTAATCCACTTAGCAAATAATGTTGTGTACATATTATGTGCCAAGTAGTATTCTAGATAACAGTAATATAGCAATAAACAAAGTTGATAAGCAGTTACTCTTCAGTTTAAATTCTGTGAAAGGAGACAGAAAATAAACATGTAACTAAGTGCACAACATGACAAATGACAACAAAGGCTATAAAGAAAGATAGAGGGGCCAGTGCTATGGTGGAGTGGGTAAAGCTGCCGCATGCAGCGCACTGGCATCCCATATGGTCACCAGTTTGAGTCCCAGTTGCTCCACTTCTGATCTGGATCCCTGATAAAGTTCCTGGGAAAGCAGTGAAAGATGGCCCAAGTGCTTGGGCACCTGCACCCATGTGGGAGACCCAGAAGACACTCCTGACTTCATATTAGACCACCTCCAGCTGTTGCGGCCATTTGGAGAGTGAACCAGCAGATGGAAGATCTATCTGTCTCTCCCTCTCTCTCTCTGCAATTCTGCCTTTCAAACAAATAAATAAATCGTAAAAAAAAAAGAAAAAAGAAAAAAGAAATGTACAACAGAGTAGCTGAAATCGAGTATTGGAGAGGAAAATAGAGAACTTCATTGACAAGGTGAGATGTAAGCAGAGTTTAAGAATTGCCACTGTTCATAAAATATGAATTATCAGCATAGTCAAAATTCAGACAAGATTTTGATGTAGCACCCTAATGATTTCAGTTATATCATTTAACAGTTTCTGTTCTGAACTGCCAAAGCAAACATAAAAGCCTATTAGTAAAAAGTAGATTGTAACCACCCTCATTTGATATATTCTCTATCGTTCCAACATCCCTATACCAGCAATAGATTCATTGCTCAAAGCTGTTTTGTTTTCACCATGGGGTCACAAACCCACTTCCATAGCTGTTGGTTATAGCATGAAAAGAACAATTGAGAAGTAACCCAACATTTTTCAACTGAAAGAGATGATCCCACCACTCAAACTTTGGTGAGTACACATAATCAAAGTCTAACCAATCAGTGCATCTATATCTTTGTCCACTGGGATGGCTCACGGGTCAAAATGGGACCAAGTCACAAATCTCACAAGAAATTTAGAGAAAGAAGTCTTTGGAAGAGGGAATTGAGAAAGCAGAGATTTAACAACAAAGAATAAGCCATGGGCTACTTATATTCTTTGCCAAATGTGGGGAAATCTTGCCTAAGAAGAAAATCAGTATAAAAGAAAACAGAGTTGAGAAACGGGAAGAGACAATTTCCAGATGGATCCATGTAATAGCCTGATTTTTTCATTTGCATGAATTAATATTTTTTTGTTTTTGCTTAGGTCAGTTTCATTTTAATAAGATATTGTAAAAGTTTAGAAAAAATATCTGTATTTCCCTTATAAAAAAGATTTATTTATTTGAAAGACAGAGTTAGAGAAGCCAGGAGCCAGAAACTTCTTCTGGCTCTCTCACTTGGATTCAGGGCCCAAGTTCTTGGGCCATATTCTGCTGCTTTCCTAGGCTCATCAGAAGGGAGTTAGATCAGGACAGTTGATCAGGACTCAAACCAGTACCCATATGGATGCCAGCACCACAGACAGCAGCTTTACCCACTATGCCACAGAGCTGGTCCCCTCTTTGTATTTTCAATTCTATCCTGGTATAATCTATTTATGGTGTCATCTCTTTGATGGAAGATTAGAATATTTTTTGATTGGAAGTGTAATTACACAGCCATTTCAAAGTGATAAAGTATAACTAATGAAGATGATGCAAACAAAACAAGGTAAAAGACTATATTTGTGTCTATCAAAAGCTAACACTAGGGCTGGTGTTATGGTAAGTTAATTCACCACCGCGGTGCTGGCATCCCACAAAGGTGCTGGTTGTAGACCTGGCTGCCCCACTTCCCATCCAGCTGCCTGCTAATGCACCTGGGAAAGCAGTAGCAGACGGCCAAGTCCTTGGGCCACTGCACCCATGAAGGAGACCAGGAAATACTTCCTGCCTCCTGGCTGTGGCTTGGTCCAGCCCTGCTGTTGCAACCATTTGGGGAGTCAACCAACTCACAAATAAATTAAAAATAAGTTTAAAAAAAAGCTAATGCTACAGAAAGAATCTCTCAGAGTTTATGGATTCTGACAATAAAGACAGGTGAAAAATATTACCTTGAGAGAGAAACTAGTTAACAGAATAAAAGAAATCATAAAGTGAACCAAATGAAAGCAAATACAGCTCACTATCAGGAAAGATAAAGATAATATATCTATGTATGCTATCACATACAGAGGTGTATATTCAACTTTTTTTAAAGATTTTATTTATTTGAGAGGTAGAGTTATAGACAGAGGAAGAGACAGAGAGAAAGGTCTTCCTTCCGTTGGTTCACTCCCCAGATGGGCGCAACTGCACCGATCTGAAGCCAGGACCTTCTTCCTAGTCTCCTACGTGGGTGTAGGAGCCCAAGCACTTGGGCCATCTTCCACTGCTTTCCCAGGCCACATCAGAGAGCGGGATTGGAAGAGGAGCAGCCAGTACTAGAACCAGCGCCCATATGGGATGCTGGCGCCACAGGCATAGGATAAACCCACTGCACCACGGTGCCGACCCCCTTACATTCAACTTTTAACTCTGATTTTTAAAGTAATTACTGACTTCCCTTACAAAGCAAATAATCACCAACATGCTATTTCATAGGTAAATTTCCATTTAGTTAATTTCCATTTATTTTTTGGAAAACAAGATCTTCAATTCTCAAGCCCATTGAAATTGTTGATTTTGTTTATTTAAATATATATTTAGTGAGTGAATAACCGGCAAATTATAACTTCTGTGTAAGAATTATGAGTATGTGTTCATAACAGTCACTTGAGATCAGCAAAGGACCCACCATCTATCTAACAAACAAATGCTTAGAGGTTAACTATGAGATACTTTAGAAGATATTATGTGGCCAATTCTGGTTAGGTGTTTGCCAAACTTGTTTTTTTTTTCTACTTCTTGGGCATTTCAACAGACTGTATTTCTTTTTTTTTTTTTTTTTAGGTTTATTTATTTATTTGAAAGAGTTACCCACAGAGTGAAGGAGAGGCAGAGAGAGAGAGAGACAGAGGGACAAAGGACAAAGAGAGAGAGACAGAGACAGAGTCTTCCATCCGCTGGTTCACTCCCCAATTGGCCACAATGCCTGGAACTACAGTGATCCAAAGCCAGGAGCCAGGATCCTCTTCTAGGTCTCCTACATGGGTGTAGGGGCCCAAGGACTTGGGCCATCTTCTACTGCTTTCCCAGGCCATAGCAGAGAGCAGGATCAGAAGTGGAGCAGCTGGGACTTGAACCGGCACCCATATGGATGCCGGCACTGCAGGCAGTGGCTTTACCTGCTATGCCTCAGCACTGGCCCCACAGACTGTATTTCTTAGTATTGCAGGTTCAGACATCCCTGTGTCTATATGACTTGAGTACTAGTCAGTGGACAGTAAGTGGAAGTGATGTTCTCTTTTCTAAGGCTCACACTCTGAAATCACAATGTCTATTAAATTTTTTAATAGTCTCATGTTTTTGGGATAATCCATCTGTTCAAAGAAAAGAAAAATGGTACGAGCTTGAGCAAGTAAGGAGATCACTATATAAAGACTTAAAATTGCCTAGGAAGATGAACATGATTGAAACTGACAGAAAATATGGGAGAATCAAACAGAATGAGCAAAGACACCAAGGAAGAAATAGCTATGATATATTTAGGTGAACGATGAAAGAAAAGATGACACTGGAGAGAGAAGGCAGAATAGAAAGGAATGTCACTGGATGAGGAGAGGCAGCAACAGAATGGGAAGATCTTAACATTCCTGAAATCCAAGAAGAGGGATGTAGCTATCATACAGTGAGTGAAGTAAGGTTCTCATTCTATTTTTGATCACAGATCATGGAGTGCAAACTCCCTGACTGGAAGGCTTATCTGCCAGGTGAGTCAGAATTAAGATGGCCAGCACTATGGTGCAGTAGGTTGAGCCTCTGCCATACGGGCACCAATTCGAGTCCCAGCTGCTCTGTTTCCAATTCAGCTCTCTGCTGATGGCCAGGGAAGGCAGTGGAAGATGGCCCAAGTGCTTGGGCCCCTGCACCTGCGTGGGAGTCCTGGAAGAAGCTCCTGGCTGCAGATCAGCCCAGCTCCGGCCATTGCAGACATTTGTGAAGTGAACCAGCAGATGGAAAACCTCTTTCACTGTCTCTCCTCTTTCAGTTTGTGACACTGGCTCTCAAATAAATAATCTTAAAAAAAATCAAGAATTAAGAGACATTCTTTCAAATAAAAGAGTAAACACTAGTTCATCACCTTCTGTTTGTTGACATACTGCAAAAACACTTTTTACTCATTCTCACATGGTTATGTTGCTTACCAACAAGGATACATTCTGAGAAACACATTGTTGGGTGATTTCAACATGGCATGAATATCCAACAGTGTATTTACACAAGCTAGATGGCTATGAGGTCTCAAGATGATATAATCTTACAGTGCCACTCCCATATATGCAGTCTCCTACTGAAACGCTATTATGAAGCACATGACTATATTAGTCTTCATCACAACCCTTCAGTACAGGTATTATTATGCTGATTTTACAGAAGCTAACTTCAGATTTAACTGAAGTTAAGAGAAAGAATGCAATTAACCCAAAGCATATTGCTAATAAGTACAAACAACCCTATATAAACACTGATATGTATGGTTCATATTTTAAAATATAAGATTTAAAAAAACATGCTTTTTATTAAACCAGAAGCCAGCTTATAAACTATATAATCCACATAAACTATGTAAGTGTTGAGGGATTTGAATAGGGTGGAGTTAACTTACTCATGTATTCAACAAATATTTATTATGTACCAGATATCATTTTAAGTACTGAGTGACAGCAGTGAGCAACAGAAATAGACATTGGAAACAATTACCCCTGTCCACAGTAATGTCTGTATTTTTTTAATTAAGGGAATCAAACAAAGACAATACATAAGTAAAATGTAGGAATTTTTTTAGATGATAAGTGATGTAAAGGGGAAAAAACAGTAGAAGAGGGAGCAGGAATTGCCAGGTTATCCCATTTCAAACAGGAAAGTCAGGTAAGGCCACCCTGAGAAGCTGATGTCTTTAATATAAACCTGAGAGAATTAGTCATAAGAATGCCTGGGAAAGAACTCCAGACAGAAGAACACCAAGTGAAAGAGTTTTCATGTAGGAAAGCACCTCTTGTTTTAGAGGCAAAAAAACATGAGTAAATGAGTTGAGGACAGAGCAGCAAAAGTGAGACAAGGGCAGGTATGCAAGCCCCATGGGTCCTGGTAAGCCCTCTAAGATCATGGTCTATCCCTTCCGGGAAAGAGGGAAAACACAGGAGTGTTTTGAGAATAGTGACATGACTTAACTTACGTTTTTAACAGGATCTCTTTGTCATTTATTTAAAGAATACATAGTATAAGGGCAACAGTGGTAGCAGAAACATCACTTTGGGGCTTCCTCAAATAACCCAGAAATATGATGACACGTTAGTGGCTTAATCCAGTGTGGGACAAGGAGAGTTGGTCAGAAGTGGTTGGATTCTGGACATATTTTGAAGGAAGGGCTGGTAGGGCTTCAAGACCAATTGCATGCAGAACCTAAGACAAGAGTAAAGGCCACATTTCAGTTTATTCTGTCCTGCTGTAACAAAATACCTTAAATTGGATAACTTACTTTAACATATTTTTTTCTCATATATCTGGAGCTTGAGAAGGTGAAGAGCATGGTGTTGGCATCTGGTGAGGACCTTCTTGCTGTGTCATCACATGGCAGAAGGCAGAAGAGTAAGAGTGTGCGTGTGCAAGTGGGAGGGAGGAACAGAGGGAAAAGGAGAGAGAGACAGAGAGAAAAAGAGGAGACAAAAAAGAGGGGGAGGAGGAGAGACAGCTACAGAGAGGGAGAGAGCTCAAACTCACAGCCTCAAGCCCTTTCACAGGGTTACTAATCCATTCTTGAAGGCAGAGTCCTGGGGAGCTAAAGACCTTTCATCAGACTCTATTTCCCAACACTGGCGCATGAAGTTTCCAATACATTGCTCTTTGAGGGACATATTTATACCACTTTTTGGGAGACTACGGGCTAGACGGATGGAGTTGTTCTTTTTCCAAATGGGAAAAAATGAGTACCTAACAGGTCTGAGGGGGAAACACAGAAGTTTTGCTTTATTCATGTTAAGTTTGAAAAGGATATTAAACATCTAAGTGGAGATGTCAAGTGGGCATTAAATACATGGAGTTCAGTACAGCATCCAAACCACAGACGCAAATGTGGGAGTTGTTGATATATCATAGGTATTTAAAGTGGTGAGACTTGCCAAACAGTCTGTACAGATTAAAAAGAGAAGACCAGGGACTGGGCCCTGAGGCACTTCAATGTTAAGTGGGCAGAGATACAAAGAGGAATCAGAAAAGGAGTAGCCTACAAAGAGGGAAAAACATCAGGAGAGTAAAATATCCAGGAAGTCAAGTAAAAAAGTTGCATGTCAAGGAGGAGAGCATGATCAATGCTGTCAAATGTGCCTTAACGATTAAGACAGATAAGGATGGAGGAATGACTAATGGAATTAGCACTGTGGAATTCTCTGGAGACCTCACTAAGGCAGTTCTTAGATCTGAAGAAAAATGCCTGATTGAATCAGAAAATGGAGGGGAAAAACCTTGGAGATAGAAATATTCCAGAGCTTCATCATACAACCGAGTAAAGAAATTAAGCGATTCCAGAAAGGTGAAGTGGTATCAAGCAGAAATCTATTAGAGGAGAACTCTTAAATAAATTAACACATGGAAAGAAAGGGGGAAATAATTCAACGTAATTCCAAAACTTTAGTCTTAGAAGAATGAAATAACTGCTCTTTTACTGAAAGAAAAAGAAATAATGAGTTGAGTGGAAAGATTATTAATCTACATTCTGACAAGTTGGGTTTGGGATGACAAAGGGAAAGTGGGGAATGGAGTCTTGCAGGCAGTTACACAGAACTTGAAAGGAATGACAAGTTGAAGGCAGAACTGCAGATGTGGGAGTAAATTACATCAAGATGTTGCTTGAATACAAAGATCCAATCTTTCTCTATAGAGAAAAAGGACGGAAAGCCAGGGGGTTGAGAGAAGAAAGGAGAACCAAAACACAATGAGAGTGGTTGCCTAGTTGATACCAAAGGAGCCAAGAGAGAATGCTGGTTTGAGTTCTGGCTGCTCCGCTGATGCAGTTTTCGGTTAATGCACCTGCAAGGATAGCAGAGGATGGTCAAAGTACTTGGGTCTCGCCACACACATGAGCTGTTGCAGGCAACTGAAGAGTGAGCCAGTGGATGGAAGTTCATTCTTTCTCCCTGTCAATCTGCCTTTCAAATAATTAATTAATTAAATCTTTGCAAAGAAAGAGGAATCAAGAAGAAAAGAGGTCAATTTGGGAAGTCTCCCTTATCATTCACATCTAACTTCATATCTTTCTCATGTGCTTGATAATATCCTGTATTTCTCATCATAAACTTATTATACTGTTTCATAACTGCCTATATCTATGTTTACATTCACTGATACACTAGAAGTTTGGTGATAACAGTGATACAACTATTGTATATATCTCAGAATCTAGCATAGAATCTGGTACACAGTTGAGCATATCAATAAATACTTATAAACATGATACAGATATATTAAAAGAAGTGGTAAATTGAGAGGGGGAGAAAATTTCCAACTTTGCTCTTATAAATCAGATTGTATTATTTCCCTGTTTTAAAAAACTCTTGGGTAGAAATAAATCATGCTACTTCCCATAATCTACACCATCCTGTATAATCTGGTTTTCTAATTTCAAATCATATTATTCTTTACCTAGCCCACTATGCCTCAGCCAATCCCACTGGCCTGTTTCTGGCATTTGAACATTAATTTCTTTGTTATTTCAGGAAAGAGTATTTCCTTCTTTTTTTATTTTTATTTTTATTTTTGACAGGCAGAGTGGACAGTGAGAGAGAGAGAGACAAAGTTCTTCCTTTTGCCGTTGGTTCACCCTCCAATGGCCGCTGCGGCCGGCGCATCGCGCTGATCCAAAGCCAGGAGCCAGGTGCTTCTCCTGGTCACCCATGCGGGTGCAGGACCCAAGCACTTGGGCCATCCTCCACTACCCTCCTGGGCCATAACAGAGAGCTGGCCTGGAAGAGGGGCAACTGGGACAGAATCTGGCGCCCCGACCGGGACTAGAACCCAGTGTGCTGGCGCTGCAAGGCAGAGGATTAGCCTATTGAGCCACGGTGCCGGCGAGTATTTCCTTCTATTCTAAGATTTTCTTTTCCTAGTAATTTATGTGACTATATCCTTCTCCATCACCCCTCAGAGAGGTGCTCTCTAGTCACTGAATGAAAACAATCACACCCCATCCCCAGTTATTCTCTGTCACAATCATGTATGATTCAGATGATCTCCGTTAAATAAATATGTGTCCAGGCTTAAGAACAACTATACTGCCTGCTAAAAATTATCTGTATATATAAAAAGTATGTTTTCCCTCATCAGTGGTAACAGAATACAAAATAATATAATGCATAAGAACAAAATTGACATTTTGAGAACTGATTATTGTTTACAGCCCTTGCCTATACTGTTGATGAACAGTGTTTTTTTTTTTTTCTCCTTACTATCTGAATTCTTTACTTAGTGGGTTGTTAACTTTATGTCATTGTGAAAATTAAAAGAAAGAATAAGAAAGAGAGGAGGAGGGAAAGTTGGGAGGGGATGTATCGCTATGCTCCTAACTCTATATATAGGAAATACATGAAATGTGTTACCTTATATAAATAAAAAAGAAAAAGGCTGATAATAATAAAGGTAAGCTACTTTGTCCTGGATGTCAATCAAACTTTCATTACATAGAAGCAAAAACAGAAGGCAAAAGCAAATTCGGATCAAATCCCTAGAATGTGAGGTCTACAGACTGATGTGGGGAAGAAGAAAGTGAGTCTGAGTACTTAAGAAATCAGCATTTAAAAATGTCTTAGTGAAGTATGCACAAACTATATGTGGCATCAGAATTCATTTATTTAGTATTTAATCTGTGGTGTTGGTTTAAGCACAGTGTTAGATATTCCAAATTCTTTACATTTTCTCACAACAATCCTGCAAGGTGCTGTTATTATTACTCTTACTATCATTTTTCAGATGAGACCACAAAAGACCAAGGAAATAGTTACCTAAGGAGTAGAATGGGATTCAAATACAACTAAACTTGAATTCAAATTCATGTACCCTACATGAGATTGTTATAAACATATGTTACTGAAGAGTTTAGTGTAATACTTTAAATCAGAGACTAGGTAAGTTAGTGAGGATACTTACTATGACAGTAAAGTTATTTACATGTTTATAAAAGTAGCACCTATATAGATAAGAGTAAGATTATTGAGTCAAGGGCAAAAAGAAAATTTTGTTCAAGGCTGGGATAGACTTATTTCAGCAATAAAGAATGTATTATAGGAAAAAAATACGTCAATGTTTCTCTCATTTATTCTGGGAGCATGCTATTGCCATCTTACTAATAACCATTTATCATTAATTCATTTTCCTTGTTCAATTTAGAACTTTTCATTTCCTGTCAAATTCATGTCCTTGATTACTCACTCATTCTCCAAATTAAGACTTCACCTCTCATTGTTAATTATTTGATGGCAGAGACTGGCAGGTATCAACCAAATAGGACTGCTGTGAAACTGTACACAATCAAAATCTTTGAGCTTCAAAAAACCTATAAAAAAGAAATAAGGATTCTGGGGGGTTTTTTTAAGAGTGAAAATAACACCAATTTTAAAAATCCATGCCAAGGAGCAGGTGCTGTGGCACAGAAGGTTAGCCCTCCACTTGCAATGCTGGCATCCTACAATGGACGGTCCACTTCTGATCCAGCTCCCTGCTGATGTGCCTGAGAAGGCAGCAGAAGGGGTCCCAAGTACTTGGGCCCCTGCACCCATATGGCAGACCCAGAAGGAGCTCCTGGCTCCTGGCTTCAGGTCAGCCCAGCTCCAGTTGTTGCAGCCATTTGGGGAGTGAACCGGAGGATGGAAGATAGATTGTCTCTTTCTCTCTTTCTCTCCCTCTCTCCCTTTCAAATAAATAAATAAATCTTTAAAAATATCCAGGTTTCAAACTAAAACAAGCCACAGTATCTTTTCCATCTATTGCTACTGAATTTGATTTTACCATAGAGAAGATCAATTATTCAGCTGTTGGAGGCTCCAACAGTTTTAGTCATGGTCCAAATAGTCCTATGATAAACTATGTAAGGAGCATGAGCAAGTTCAGTAATTGCTTTTGGTTCATAGCCCATTATTCTGTTAGAATTAATTCATTCTTCAAGGTGAAAAACATTTCTCTGGACATAGAGATAAGTGATTATCACTACTGGTGTATCTCTTGCCTGATTTCTTTTGGCACTACTAGGGAGAATGGGATTCTTCTATGATGACAAACTGTCCATGGCTTTTCTTTCAAAAGAGAATCAGGAATTCCCAAATGAGCTCCTTCAAATAGAAATATAAATTAGGTGCATTACAGAAAATGAACAAGGAAATGAAAAAAAGTGGCTAAAACTTGTCAAAATGAACTTCAGCATTAGCCAGAAAGTAAGGTTAGAAGAAAGCTGAGTAGATACATTACAATTAACCCCTAATTTATAGTTCTCAGAGAAATCATAAAATTGAGTCCTTTTTTTAGGAAAGTAAATTCAAGTTACAGACTATAAAGAATCAGAACAAAAAAGCATGAAGACAAAACCAGCTGATCAATTTAGATCTACAAAGTATACAAAAGAGTAACTTTTAAAATTTCATGGGGCCAGCGCCATGGGGTAGGAAGCTAAGCCTGCATCCCATATGGGCACCAGTTCATGTCCTGGCTGCTCCTCTTCCAATCCAGCTTTCTGCTTTGGCCTGGGAAAGCAGTGGAAGATGGCTTCTGCATCTGCGTGGAAGACCCCAAAGAAGCTCCTAGCCCTAGCTCGGAAAAGCTCTGACCAGCTGTGGCGGCCATTTGCAGAGTGAGCCAACAGATAGAAGACTTTCTCTCTGTGTCTCCCTCTCTCTGCAACTGTACTTCCCATATAAATAAATAAATCTTTATTTAAAAAGCTTATAAAATTCCATAAAGTTCAACATATAAAAATTGGAAATGTTTTAGGAGGAAGTTTACCATCTTTGGATATCTTTTTTTTAAAAGATTTACTTGTTTATTTGAAAGTGAGAGTTACTCAGAGAGGAGAGGCAGACAGAGAGAGAGGTCTTCCATCTGATGGTTCACTTCCCAACTGGCTGCAATGGCCAGAGCTGTGCAGATCCGAAGCCAGGAGACAGGAGCTTCTTCTGGGTCTCTCATGTGGGTGCAGGGGCCCACAGACTTGGGCCATGTTCCACTGCTTTCCAAGGCCACAGCAGAGAGCTGGGTTGGAAGTGGAGCAGCCTGGTCTTGAACCCAGCACTCATATGGGATGTCGGCTCTTCAGGCCAGGGCATCAATCTGCTGTGCCACAGCGATGGCCCCTCTTTGGATATCTTAATAGAAGGCTCATATTAACTAGAGAGATTTTTAGCATCAAGTACAATTTTTAAGAACATGCACACAGTAAAACTTGGTAACAGTGGGGCCCATCATAATGTGCGAGAATAAATTTGGAGAAAACAAAAACAGTGTTGATCCAAGCCTTTTTTCCCTTATGATTAACTCAGAAAACTGCTTCAAAGACAGCACATTTCAATTACATGGAAAGAATAACAGGAATGAATTAAAAATAAATGTCTATCACAGAAATACTGGAGAATTTGGAAGATAAATGAGACATATTTTCCTAAATTCTTATAGATTTCCTTAAACATGTTATCAGGAATCAAATATGGTGGTTGCAATGTAAGATTTCCTTATTTTAAAGAGAGATGTACGATTACATAAGAAATATATCACTTGATCTAAGATAATAGCATTTTTATGTTATGTGGAAATAGATAATATCTACCTCAGTATTTCATCTGATCTTCGAAACAATTTGGCAAGGAATTCGGCATCTGAAAAATCGACCATCATGGGAAGTTTTTCTGTTAAAAGGACTCCATCTTGGGGCCGGCGCCATGGCTCACTTGGTTAATCCTCCGCCTGCGGCGCCGGCATCCCATGTGGGCGCTGGTTCTAGTCCTGGTTGCTCTTCTTCCAGTCCAGCTCTCTGCTGTGGCCCAGGAGGGCAGTGCCCAGGTGCTTGGGCCCCTGCATCTGCATGGGAGACCAGGAAGAAGCACCTGGCTCCTGGCTTTGGATTGGGACAGCGCGCCAGCTGTAGCAGCCATTTGGGGGGTGAACAATGGAAGTAAGACCTTTCTGTCTCTCTTTCTCACTGTCTAACTCTGCCTGTCAAATAAAAATAAATAAATAAATAAATAAATAAACAGACTCCATCTTAGAACTCTTTTCATAGTTCTGTACCAAAATGCATGTAACAAACAGGTGTTTGATGCCCATAACCTCTAAAGACACACACACACACACACACACACACACAGATTAATATTTTACCTATCATTAAGGAACTCATATGCAAAGCCAAAAAAGAATATTTGTGCATAAGTGACGTAAGGGAAATTATAGAATTTATCTAATAGATAATGTAATGATATCCAATCCAAATAGATCTAAATAGGAGGTTCAAAAAAGGTTTTGTGAAAAATGATTTTCAGTAAAGAGAAATGATATGGAAAAGAATTATATACAGATGGAGCATTGTGAACACAAAACTGAAGAGAAGCATGCTTAGGACTAATCCATTTTGCTGAAACATTGTATTAACCCAAAACATTACTGGGCGATGAAGCTGGAAATAAGAGAGGCAGCTAGAAACTGAGGGCCTTGAATGCCTGTGTCAAAAGTTTCATTTAATTTTTGCAGTGAGGACCAGAGCTACAATGAACTGATCAGGACTGCACTTGAGGCACACCAGTTTGGCAGCAATGCTTCATAATAAATTGCAGCAGATGAAGAGAAGATAGAAACAGGTGGATGGGATAGGAGGCTCTTGAAATTAATTCACAAGAGAAGCAACCAGGGTCTGAGCCCACAAATATGAAAGGAATGATTTAAAAAAAAAACAGGTAGGTCAATCTGAAAGAGGTTAATGAAAAATTAATAAATGACCCAATGGTTAGGATCGTAAGCTTGTGAAGACATTAAACATAAATTCAGATTCCAGATTTCCCTCTGGGAGTAGCACTGTAATCCTGGACAAATTATTTTACTCCTGATTCCCAAATTATAATAAAAATTACCTCATGATATTTTATGAGGAATGTAGGATATTACAATCCTAACATGACTGCACAAAGCCTAGCACATAGTACAAATTTAGTACCTAATAAAAGCTAGCTTCTAGCATTAGTTATTTTCCAAGATCTTAGTCTCATAACTGCTGATTGATGTTTAGCACCTACATCTCACTGTTAATTCACAGAGCAGTTCTGTGGTCATTTAAACATTCTAGAAATTGCATAAGCTAGTCCTTCAAATTAAATCTCTCCCATTGTGTATTTACATTATCCATTTTTTTAGGACTCTAAATCTGATTAACTTCCATTGAACTCTGTGTTTTTATACTGAGCCAAGAATTTCAGTTTTTTGAGGCAGTTTTCCAGATAATTCAATTATCAACAATTTGCTATTCTTCCCTAACATCTGCAGACTAGCTTGTGATGTCATTTTCAGGGTAAAAAAATACTGACTAAGATGAACCTAAGAACAAAGTATTTAGAATTTCACTAGAGAAATTCATTCTACATTGACACTGAGTATTCAAAAATCTGAACAAATCTGGACAAAGTTACAAACAAAAATCAAGACAGTGTATCTCCAGTAACACAAAAGAGAATAGCCCTTTTTTAATGAAGGACAGACAGCCATAGTAAACTTTTGGTTTTTAGGCAACCTAATTTGACTCCATGGACCTTTGAATTTCAGACTTGATGATTTTGGCCCAATATTAAGCATATTTTATGAAGTTAGGAACACCTCCCTCCCAACAACCACCCCCACTCCCCGCCACCAAGAGTGCTCTTAAGCAGTTCATAGAAGTTTGCTGTAAATACCGAGCTATTTCGAGGTGAATTCTGAAATCTTGGAATATTAAAAGAAAATATCTCATACTGCAGAAGGATGATGACATGCAATTAAAGATTTTGGAGTACAGTGGAAAAGAAAGTGAAATAATAGAAAAGAGCTGTATTAGCTAAGTAAAGTTGTACAAAACCTGTCAATGCAACCCCTTGCAAACAAAAAGCCTTGGATGCTGCTTGTGTCTAGTTCTTCCTCAGGAGAAAAGAATACAAAGCATTTCGACCCTCATGATTTCTATTTATTTCCTGGAGTCATAGGCTAATGAAGCAAATCTAAAATTCTAAAAAAAAAAAAAATCTATTCCTGACGCCTAGATTCTGAAATCTGCTTTAATGGCCTTTATATTATCATCACATTTCTCTATGTGCTGTGTTCACATTTAAGAACTATTTCACTGTTACACACGTGGAGAAAAAAAACACTAAATATAAAGCTAGGTAATATAAATGAAGATAATAGAAAATGTGTATTATTTTATATTTTTTCAAATCCTGAGTTTCATGAGTTGGCAAAGAATGAAGATAATTATACTTCCTCAAAAGTTATATTCTAGATTATGTAATATCATAATTCAACTTAGAAAATGATTTCATGTGCATAATTATAAGAGTATTGAACACAGACTCACTTTTGAATTAAAATGTACACAAGAAAAAACATAAATTTAACTTGAGCTGGACTACATATGAATATATAACCTCCAATTGAGATCATTCAGTCACAATAAGAATTTAATTTTTATACACTTATATTGTTAAAATTGTTCAATCTATCACCTTAAAATAAATATTTTAACAAAACCAAAATCCCCAATTCAAAAATATGAAGTTCTTACATAAGATGGTTGATTTTGTATTTTAAAATACTGAATCAGAGTGCCCTCTATTGGAAGAAAAAAGGCAATAAAAGTTACACTGAACTAAGAACAGCTAACAGTATTTTTAAAAATTTCAGAGAAAATTAAAAGAAATTTATCTTGATATAAAAAATTGGAATTCATAACAAATATTTTCCATGAGCATTTTAAAAACCCTTTAAATGCATGGTTTTCAAAATTTTTCCACCCTAAAAAACATCTTTTTCAATCCATTTATCCAGAACTTCTGAAGTACTCTTGTAAAATATTCCCAAAGTTGAAGCCACACCATTAATATATAAATACATTCATTAATATGAATTTGATAACACATATTTTCCTTATATTTTTATTGCTTTGAAATTATATTTAGAATTACCTGTCATATTACAATGAACAGCTGGATGTTCCACATCATCTGAAATTAAATTTTTACTGAACCCAAATGTTCACTATATAGCCAGTAATAGAAAACAAAAATGGTTTTCCACATTTAATATTCAATATAATACGGAAATAATTGTGATTTAGAAATATTTGTGGACTAGTTTAATTTTTCCTAGAGAAACTGAAAATATCCCTCTTTTGACAAACTAAAATTTTCCTGTTATGAACTGAATGCTTGTGTACTTCCCAAATTCATATGTTGAAATCCTGACTTCCAATGTGATGGCATCTGGGAGGAGGGGGAGTTTGTGGGAACTAACCAGTTCCTGAGGGTGGAGTCTTCCTTGTGCATAGGATTAGCGTCTATTTAAAATGTACCAGAGAGTTGCATTTTCTCCCTGTTCTGTTCCATCTGAAGTCACACTGAGAGCACAGCCATCTGTAAGCCAAGAACAGACCCTCGCCAGACACCAGCTCTGCCAGCACCTTAATCTTGGTTTCCTAATCTCCAAACTGTGAGAAACAAATGTCTGTTCTTTAAGCTATCAAACTGTAGTAATTTGTTATAGCAGTCCAAACTAACACACTCCCCAGTTTGAGAGACTTTTAGAAGTTCTTACTGGGGAATTGGAGAAGGAGGCTGGGCAACATAAGATCTAGTAGACTTATCTATTTCAAAATAGTCTATAATTCATAGTACTATCAAGATCTCAGTTCTGAGTCCTTACCTCAGGACTGAATGACCTTGGCCAAGGCCTGGTATATTTTTGGTTCCCTCAGTCAACAGTACACTATGGAATAACCTGGAAGTTTCTTAAAAGAATAATGCTCAAGGCTACCCAAAATTATTTTGACCTAGTTGATCTGGAATGTTTTCTGAGAGCAGCAGTACTTATTTTTTTAGTCTCTCCAAGTAAGTTGAATGTCAACCACTGCTGAGCATCATTGTTTGAATCTCTCCCCAGAATATCCAACACACCATTGCCACTTTTATCTCCAAAAATGTCATCTTCACGAGAACTCCCCTACCCAAGACTTTATTCTTTTCCACATCAATTCCATACTTCTGACTGCCATCCAAATCCACTGATCTGCCCTTGTTCCTTGACAATATAGTTGAGTGGTAAGGGGTATGGCCTCAGCCCCAGGCTGCCTGTGTTCAGATCCTGGCTTTGATACTTACTGTGCGAACTTGGAAAAGCCATAAAAGCTCGCTGTACTTCCATTTTCTCATCTGTAAAATGAGAGAAATAATACTACCTATCTTCATAGGGTTATTGAAAGAATTAAACCAGCTAATACAAGTGAAGCCCTCAACAATGTTAGGAATCATCATTAATTATCAAACTTGCTTTCTCACTACTTTGTTGAAACAACTCTTATGGTAAATAATTGTCTTCAAATTAAATACAAATTCTCACCTCACCTCTGTGCTTCATACATACTCTCATTAATTCACTATAATTCCAGTGCAAGGCCTGTCTCCCCATCCCATAGGATGCATTTTCAAGTCTCTTTACCTCTACAAAGCCTTCAAGGCATACATACAAATCTTCACTGATTTCTTCTTCTTTAAAATTTCATTTGGCCAAGGGTAGCTTACCATGAGAAATATAGTTGGTAATTACAAACATTGGTTCTGAGTTTGAATTGCTGTACTGCTACTTGCCAATTGAATCATTTCCTAAATCTATATTGTTGTACTGTTAGTTGTGCTTACTAGTGGCTTAAAATGCATAAATCATCAGAATAGCAAACAGCAAGCACCTAATAAATGTCAATTCTAACACACGTTTGTTATTGAATATGTCACTCTCATCTATATTGTGACTGTAGTCTCCTTGGGACAGGCATTTCGAATCCCTTGAAGTAAAGAACCATGTTTCGACCTAAATGAAAGATCTCCGCGAGTGAGATCCCAGTGGAAAGAACAGGTCATCAAAGAAGGAGGTACCTTTCTCTGAAGGGAGGACAGAACTTCCACTCTAACTATGACCTTGTCTAAATATGATCAGAGTCAGTGAACTCAAAAGGCTTCCATAGCCTTGGCAACTCATGACAAGAGCCTAGGGTGATTACTGATGCCATAAACAAGAGTGTCAATTTGTTAAGTCAACAATAGGAGTCACCGTGCACTTACTCCTCATGTAGGATCTGTGTTCTTAATGTGCTATACATTGTGATTTAATGCTATAACTAGTACTCAAACAGTATTTTTCACTTTGTGTTTCTATGTGGGTGCAAACTGTTGAAATCTTACTTAATATATGCTAAACTGATCTTCTGTATATAAAGAGAATTGAAAATGAATCTTGAAGTGAATGGAAGGGGAGAGGGAGCGGAAAAGGGGAGGGTTGCGTGTGGGAAGGAAGGTATGGGGGGAAGCCATTGTAATCCATAAGCTGTACTTTGGAAATTTATATTCATTAAATAAAAGTTAAAAAAAAGAACCATGTTTCACAGTGCTATTATAAATCTTGCAATGCAAAACATGATAAAAACCATCTGTATTAGATGATCTGCAAGTATTTCATTAAGCTTTTTTTCATAATCTGAGAGTACAACTTCTATCAATATTACAGGAAAACATTTTTGATGAATTTTCAACAAATAACAAAACAAGGAATGAACACAAATAAAACCCAGGCTATGGAGAAAGGTCATTGTAGCTGGATTAACTTTTAAACATGCAATACCAAATTTCTATCAGATTCACCTTCTGAATGGCCAGTTCCAATTGTCTTTTAGCTGCCCTAAATCCTTTAGATTTTCCTCATTTCCTAAAAATAAATACCATAATTCTTCGCCTGAAATTCAAGAATTATCTATGGCCTGACCTTATCTATCCTCCTAATCACATCTCCTATCTTTTCCATTTAAAATTCTTTTTCCCAAACCAATAGAAATGCTTGCTCTTCCTCATATACACTGTCTGTTTTTATGCCATATGAATTTTGATATTTTATGTAACAATACTTTCAAAGAATATTATTCTAAAGGTTTACCACAGGAACAAAGAATGGTATAGGAAAGAATAAGCCTAAATTTCAAGAATTAAGTTCAATATATGAGTGTTAATTTCTCTCTTGCTACCATCACAATACAGGCTTTGGTTTACAAAAAAAAAAAAAAAAAAAAAAAGAAAGAAAGAAAGAAAGAAAGAAAGGAAGAAAGAAAGAAAAAAAAGAATTACCATCTTTTCCCCAAACTATGTCATTCTAGAAGCCCTCATCATACCTCCTAAAAGATATGAGCTTGAACCATGATCTGGAAGCAGAGTAAATAGACCTCAGGGTGTACAAGATACTACTAGATAAAACAAAAAATTGACTTCTTATTTTACACTTATTCTTTACCTTCCTCATTTTGAACTCCTTGGGTATTATATGTCTCAAATTTTACATCATGTACTATTAGATTAATAGTAGATATGTAATTTATAAATACAGTCATATAATTTACAAATAATATATTAGGATGGTTTGCCAGAAAATTTGTTTACTAATGAACTTACAACAAAAGTTTAGAAACCATTGGTCTAGAAAGTTAGGGCTTTCAGAAAATCTATGGGTTTAGAAGTAGAAGTTTAGGCCAGCGCCGCGGCTCATTAGGCTGATCCTCCGCCTTGTGGCGCCGGCACACCAGGTTCTAGTCCCAGTCGGGGCGTCAGATTCTGTCCTAGTGGCCCCTCTTCCAAGCCAGCTCTCTGCTGTGGCCAGGGAGTGCAGTGGAGGATGGCCCAAGTGCTTGGGCACTGCACCCCATGGGAGACCAGGAGAAGTACCTGGCTCCTGCCATCGGATCAGCACGGTGCGCTGGCCACAGCGCACCGGCCGCAGCGGCCATTGGAGGGTGAACCAGCGGCAAAGGAAGACCTTTCTCTCTGTCTCTCTCTCTCACTGTCCACTCTGCCTGTCAAAAAAAAAAAAAAAAAAAAAAAGTAGAAGTTTAGGGCAAGAAGCTGTCAATTTAAAGAAATTTTTTGGAATTGATCTAAATAAAAGCCTAAATACACTGTATTATGTATGTAGGACAAATATGTTTTTGAGTTTTAACTAACATTCAAGGAAATGTTAAAGCATAACTGATATATCAATTGGAGATAGCATATAATGGTCCTAGATTTTTAAACAAGGAGCTTTGCCCTGACATTAAAATTGTAAATGTAAATATTTCATTAATATGAAAATTTAATTTGGAAAACCTACAAGTGTTTCTGTCAAGTACATACAAGTGGTCATTGAAAAGTTCACAGGAAAGGCATATTATGAGAAAACTATGTACTAGTGTCAAAAATCTTAAACAAAATTTATCTTTTAATTTCATTTTGTACAAATTTTTCAAGTCCCCTCGTATGAAATTATACATAACAACTCATAAGGAATTTTTACTGGGGCCAATAATGTGATGTTTTACAAAAGTATGCAAGAAAAAAAAAGAAACAGAAACCAAAATAAAAATGCAGGCCTATGAAATAAGACTATCCTCAGAACTAGATTAGCAAGTATTATCACAGCTTGCTTTAAGTAATTAAATGAAGTAAATGTTCTCAAATGAACAGGAACTATACTTTGCATTTTTTTCACTTTTCATAAATAATATGACAGTCTACTCTTCAGGCTTTTGAAAAGGGTTAATATTTCTCTAACTAATTATAAAAGTGAGTAAAGGTTCACATAAGGTATAAGGAGAATTCCAAAAGTTTGTGGAAAATGTACAATGTATTTAATTCCATTTTCCATGAACTTTTTTAATACCCTCATATCACCTTTAATAGCAGTACCTACTCTAAATTCTTCTTCTTTAGGACAAAAAGAGTTTTATAAATAGTATTTTAAAATAATTCTCTACAGTCTTTCTTGCTATTATCATGCTAATATAAATCCTAAGTTTGAGTAAAAATCTGTAACTCATGCTTTAGATTCTAAGCATATAAAAGAGAATTCTCTTAAGATTTGCATTTTATAAAAATTATATAGGTTGGGGCCGGCGCTGTGGCTCACTTGGTTAATCTTCCACCTGCAACGCCGGCATCCCCTATGGACACCGATTCTAGTCCCGGCTGCTCTTCTTCCAATCCAGCTCTATGCTCTGGTCTGGGAAAGCAGTAGAGTATGGCCCAAGTGGTTGGGCCCCTGCACCCACGTGGGAGACCAGGAAGATGCTCCTGGCTCCTGGCTTCAGATCAGTGCAGCTCCAGCTGTTGCAGCCATTTGGGGAGTAAACTAATGGAAGGAAGATCTTTCTCTCTGTCTCTCTCTCTCTCACTGTCTATAACTCTACCTCTCAAATAAATAAAATCTTTAAAAAAACTAATATACAGACTGAGCTTTCCACAACATCTTTCTCCTATGACTAAAGAGTGACAAAGGAACTACATGAGGGTATTACAATCCATGCATATGTGACATCTTTAAAAAGCTGATGAAAATGTGCATTTTGAAAAACTATGCAAGGATTTTTAAATCTTTTCCCCAATATAAAATTTTAATTCCATTTCCCATTAACTGAAGTACTCTACACATATAATTCAGCTCTTTCTTCATATACATGGAGTCAGACTGAGATTATACAGAAATGGGGATGATGGACAAAAGACAAGTTTCCTTCTTTCTTTTGAAACCAATATCATTATGCCAAATAAAACACACACACACACACACACACACACAAATAACCAAAGAAATTATAACCCATCTGTTACAAGAGAAGCTAACAATAGGAGAGATCATCACAAACTGTAAGAGATTTATCAAAGTATTCCTTCTCCCAATATGCAGTGTGAATAAAACCCCAATTAACTTCCAAGAAAGAATAATAGGGAGATTGATATTAGATAGCGGCAGAAGCTGATAATGCACCAAATCCCCAAGCCTCTCAGATGTACATACTGAACTGGTAAAGACAGACCCAGTGCCTTCATCTCCCCTCTTACTTACTACACTCTGGCTTCCATTTTTCCCAAGTTCTTCCTCTGAAATCTTGCTCAAATTATCTAAGTAGTGGTCTGATATTGTGTGGCACAAATCTTCAAAAGAATAATCCTTTTCTTGACAGAGTTTTATTTCATCCAAAAGTTTGGATAATTCTCCAGTCACTGTTTCACCTATAAGAAGATCACATTTTTCAGAAGTTTCAAAAACATCATTATTAAAACTTAATGTTAAATAAAAGTATAATTGCTATGGTGATGGAACTCAAAATATGATGCATAAGATTAACTAGACAGGAACTATTCTCAAAATAAGGAACTAAACTATAACTAGCACAAGAATATCAACAAAAGATCACAATTTTGCCTATATTTAATCTTTCTGAAAATAGAAATGAGTGTTGAAAGCTTATATACATGAAAACGCATCTAGAATTATAATTCTTAGAGTTTTGCTTATTGTAGGATTTTATATTCAACAATCTTTCAATGGCATTTTACATCATTGACAGAATTCAACAATTCATTAACAAATTTAAAATGCTGTTGAGAGCTTATTTCCTATGTTCAATAAATACAAATAGTAGAACTTACTTAAACAATTGTATAAGTAAAAAATTAGAATTATGATATAGGCTAAAAAAGGAAGACAAAGAAAGAAAGAATATTTATCACCTGCCAAAATATGAAAATTTTGTAGGTTGCATGCAAATTTATATACTCTTTTCTAAACAGTATGGGAAAAGTACTTTATAATTTGTGAAAACAATTTTCCAGAAGTTATAATCCAGACCTTAGTATTTTTATTATGAATTACAAACACACTTAAGATCATAAATGCATGCATGGGTTTACTTCTATGTTCTCTATTCTGTTTCACTGGTCTATATATCTGTTTGTACACCAGTCCCATACTGCTTTGATCACTGGAGCACTATGACAAGCATGTCAGGAACCTACAATGTAGAAAGGATAATGTCTTCAAAAAATGTTGGGGAAACTGGATATATATTCACAAGCAGAGGAATGAAATTAGACTCTTATTCACACCATATATAAAATTCAACTCTTATTCACACCTTATATAAAACTCAACTCAGAATGGATAAAAGACTTAAAATACAGGATCTTACATCATAAAAATCCTAGGAAACATAAGGAGAAAGCTTTTTAGTCTTGGTCTTGATAATGATTCTTTTGGATATGACACCACAAGCACAAGCAACAAAAGCAAAAATACCAGTGGGAATGCATCAAAACAAAAAGCTTTTGGAGGAGCAAAGGAAACAATCAACAGAATAAAAAGGCAACATTTGGGATCAGAGAAAATAGTTGCAAACTGTAGATCTGACAAGGAGATAATACCCAAAATACATTATATACACACATACAACTCAGTAGAAAAATTAAAATAATACAAATAAAAAATGAGGTGTAGAACCAAATACACATTCTCCAAAATGACATACATATGGTCAATAGGTATATGAAAAGAAGCTCAAACCTTTCACTATAAATTAATAAAAATTATATAATAAACATATGTGTTATATAATATATAATAAAATTATATAGATAACAAAAAATTATAAAGAAAGCTGGGGAGGGAAACTGGGAGGGAAGAAGGCAGTAGGAGGTATCATATTCTTAGAATTATATTTATGAATTACATGGAATCTGTGTATTAATATCACATTAATATGAGAATTGTACTACAGTAATTATCTTGTATTTGCTCACCCTGAGAATCTAATATATTAATAAATCCCTTTAAATTTTTGAAATTATTTTAAAAATCATTAATCATCCAGTAAATGTAAACCCAAACCTTAATAAGATAACTCCTCACATCTGTTAGAATGGGTACTTTCAAAAAGGTAAAAACAAGTATTGGCAAGCTTGTGGTGGAAAGGAAATTCTGAAAAAGCAAGTATTGGTGGGAATGTAAAATGGTATAGCCATTATAGAAAACAGTACGGAGGTGTCTCAAAAAGTTAAGCTACCTTATGATCCATTCTGGGTGGGATCCAAAGAAAATGAAACCAGTATCTTGAAACCAGTCTCTGCACATGCCCCTGTGTTCTCTGCCACATTATTCAGAATAGGCAAGATATGGAGACAACGTAAGTGTCCCTTGTCAGATGAATGGACAAGGAAAATGGATACACAATGAATTATTTTTCAGTCTCAAAAAATGTCCTGCCATTTGGGACAATTACGGGTGAACCTGGAGGACACTGTGCTGAGTGAAATTAGCCAGAAAGAAAAAAGACCAATACTTACTTCAGTTACGTGTAGAATCTAAAAATGTCAAACTCATAAAAACAGAGAGTAAAATAATATTTTCTAGGAGCTAGCAGGTAGAGGAAATGGGGAGATATTAATCAAAAGATTGGTTATGGGGAAAGAACAAATTCTGGCAGTCAATTGTACAGCATGGAGACTACGGTTAACAATACTGTACTGTACACTTGAAATTTCCCCAGAGAGTTGATCTTGAGTGTTCACACATTCAAAAAAGTTGTCATTGTGTGAGGTGATGGATATATCATTCAGCTTTATTTTGGCAATCTTTTCACAATATATACATAGAGAAAAAATCAGGTACACTGTAAATATGATTTTTATTCATCAAATATATCTCAATAAAGCTTGGAAAAACACATTTAAAGAAAAAAATCTATGAAGTATCTACTCCATATAATCTTTATTACAGGACTGCAATCATTACTCATTATATCTCAAGGCTAAGAACAGAGCCTATCAAATAGCAGAAACTCTATAAATATCGATTGAATGTGTAAAATACTCAGTAGAGAATAGAACATGTTAGATCTGAAGTCTCAACATGTATTAGCCTTTGTAAACTGGACAAATTTACATAAAAGTCTAGTACAGTTTCAAGAGCTTTATAATTAGCTACTCACTTTTGTTCTTTTGGGAAGGAGACTCGGCAGGAGGTGAAATGCGTGTTTCCTGCGTTGTATCTTCCTGTACATGCTCTTCAAGGATTGGTGATCTTCCAACGCCTTCTAAATATTCTGTGTATATACAGTTTGGAGATTACATACTTAAATTTGTTTATTTTAAAATCAGTAACCAAGCTTTACTTGTGGTGATCCAATCTTTATTTTCTTATATCCTCAAAAGAATTTCCAAAAAACTAAAAATCCGAAAGAACTTCGTGATGAGCTATTAACTTAAAGATTTTTAATTAAATTAGATACTTCGGGAGAAACACGTGAGCCCCTTTCTTCTGAAAACTGAACTTATTCCATTCCTAAAGATACACAATAGCTTCCGCAAATATTTTGTATCTGAAGATGTAAAGCTCTCTGAAAGACAGCCCGAATAGATCTGACCACTGAAACACAGGTGTTAAATTCAGATGGATACAACAACCAGTCAGGTAACATAAATGATTTATGTTATAGTTGTTTTGTATCATTGCAAGGTAAGTTAATTTGCATACTAAACTTTATTTCCATAAAAAGTCCATCCCCATTATTCTTGAAGCAATGTCCTATACTCAGACTTTCATTTTCCCATTTCTGATGAAGATATATAATAGCAACAGCAGCTAAAGCCTATTTTTTTGCTATGAAACCAATATTGTCCTAAGTATCTGATATAAATTAGTTTACCTAATTCTTACAAAACTACAATACATGCACTAGCACTACCTAGTTTTAAAGATGATAGTCAGTGGAGGAGAAGTACTAACTTGTCAGCATTCATACAGCTGATAAGTGGTGGAGCCAGAGAGAAATGGGACAAGAAAACATCTCACCTTTCCCTTAATCATAAGGAAAACAGCATCTGAGTTCAGGGATAAATGTCAAACAATATGCAGCCTCAATTTACAAGAATAGAAAATGTGCACAGCATGTTTAACCAGAGAGCAGCTGCTCCAAGTAAAGTTCAGCAATGAATCACAATAAAAGCCTGCATTTTTATAGATGCCAAAACTCGGAAGTTTAAGCAGAGATTCTAGATTTTTAACTGCTGACAATTTATGCAATTTTCATGAAAACAAAGTGTGGGCCAAAAATACGTGATCTAAACAAAACATGTCTGCTATCTGCAAAAAGCATCAGCCCACAAGTGGCTAGTGTGAACCCTCCATATAAAGCTTTAAATCAACACACCCCTTTCCATAGGGATCTCTTTATTGTACTTTATTCATAAGGAATTAAAAAAAAATCCAATTAAGAATTGTGTACTCTCATGGCAACCAACTGTGTCTTCATACCACTCAACTACTTTCTACCAAAAGGCAATTCCACTGGAAATATTCTACTTGGAAAAGAAAGCACTATACAGGATTTTATCCTTAAAATTCTTGAGCCATGCAGTAATTATCATTTTTGAATAGAAATTTTATAAAATAGTAATTTTATCTACTAAACAAATTCTATTTCCAAAACA
The DNA here is from genome assembly GCF_051225735.1 of Oryctolagus cuniculus. NCBI lineage: Eukaryota > Metazoa > Chordata > Mammalia > Lagomorpha > Leporidae > Oryctolagus > Oryctolagus cuniculus. Next base: position 102,765,968 of record NC_142877.1, read on the forward strand.
AATATTTTGTTACATTTTAAATGTATCAATGATTTGAAATACAGTAATAGGAACAGTATGTTCACATTCCTGAAATCTGCGAATAATTAAGAAAGTTCAAAGATGTCCCCTCTACCCTATCACAAACTGACATATCTAATGAATCTTGACTAATGAAGGGAGTAGAGTAGCTACTCCCACCCATATAATATTTTCACCACCCATATGATATTTTCATCTGCACTGGACCAATGTGGGATGTTAAAGAATGTCTATAATTATAGCATGCTCTTTCTTAAGTGGGTGACATTTATTTCCTTCTCCCAAAATACATACAACCTTTAGATTTCTTTTTTTAGTTCAATTAGTGACAAAAATCCAATATAAAACATAATGTGCCTAGAAGAAGGAAGATTGATAAAAATGGTATGTGCCATGAATACTTTTCAGTTTTCATTCAACTTGATTTTCAATGGAATTAATATGAAAACCCATGCTTAGATTCTTCTCTGATTTCCTTTTTAGATACATTTGACTTAGAATGTTTTACTGACGAGACAATTTTAGGGGCTTTAACTTCCCTGAAAGGTTTTGAGAACAGAGAGCAAAATGGCCATCAACTACTCCCTCCCTTATCCTATGGGCCTTTGTTAACTTCTGTATCTCCACATTCCCTGACTTAGTTTTAATGCATTCCTCTCTGTGGAGAATAATGCTGTTCAGTTTCCCATCTGATAGCTAATGAAACCTATCCAGCCCCCCTCCTCTGCTATACCTGCAGGCAATCTGAGACAGTTGTTGGGGATGATCACTGCTGGGCAGTGCAGGAGTCAACTTAAAAGAAGAGAAAAAAAAAATCTGGTTTTTAAGGTAACATGTTACATCCCCGGCCTAGTCATCTATACAAGTTTCAGATCGGGGAGCAGGTTTTCAATACGTCATTAACAGGCTGCTTGGGATGCCAGTGTCCTACATCAGGGTACCTGGGTTCACGTCCTAGCTCCACTTACTGTTCCAGTTTCTGCAAATGCACACCCTGGGAGGCAGCAGGTGACAGAGCAAGATGTCTATCTATCTGTCTCTTTCTCTCTCTCTCTCAAATAAACTTTTAAAATTAATTTTAAAATGTTTAATTTCTAGATCAAATGTGGAATTGTGTAATTCTGCAAATAAAAAAGTAGCATCTAGATGTTTGTAAAGCCTGCAATAGACCTAAAGACTGAATTAACTGTAAGTGTACTTAAGTGGGCTTTATAAAATAAAAAAATAAATAAAAAAAAAAGGCAAGACTGAACTACTGTGTACTAGGGAGGAAATATGTATTCTCTCAGCTAACTACAGGTTTTGTTGTTGTTAATCCAGCTTTTATGTACTACTTCTGCTACTTAGGATAGGAGTAAAAATTTGAGCAGATTGATCTCTGATAGCTTCATTTTCCCTCATGCACAAAAAAGAAAATAATATCTAACTTACATACTCCAGAAAATATCAGAAATCAGAAAAATAGAAAAATTCCTGCAAACTCTTATAGCATTTTTTTTTTTTTGACAGGCAGAGTTAGAGAGAGAGAGAGAGAGAGAGAGACAGAGAGAAAGGTTCTCCTTTTCACCCCCCAAATGGCCGCCACGGCCAGCGTGCTGCACCCATCTGAAGCCAGGAGCCAGGTGCTTCCTCCTGGTCTCCTATGCGGGTGCTGGGCCCAAGAACTTGGGCCATCCTCCACTGCCTTCCCAGGCCACAGCAGACAACTGGACTGGAACAGGAGCAACCAGGACAGAATCCAGCGCCCCAACTGGGACTAGAACCCAGGGTGCCAGCACCACGGGTGGAGGATTAGCCAAGTTAGCTGTGGCCCTGGCTTACAGCATTGTTCATATGTACTATAATAATTAATCATTACCAATTTATATAGCTCATTACCTTCAGACAAACTACTCCATATTTACTACATGGGTTTTAAAAAGATTTTTAAGCAACAAGTGAATGAATAAATATTTAACTTCATTAATACTGAGTACTGAAAAATGGAAATAAAACATTAAGAAGTATTATGGGCCGGCGCCGTGGCTCACTAGACTAATCCTCCGCCTTGTGGCGCCGGCACACCGGGTTCTAGTCCCGGTCGGGGCACCGGATTCTGTCCCGGTTGCCCCTCTTCCAGGCCAGCTCTCTGCGGTGGCCAGGGAGTGCAGTGGAAGATGGCCCAAGTCCTTGGGCCCTGCACCCGCATGGGAGACCAGGAGAAGCACCTGGCTCCTGCCATCCAATCAGCGCGGTGCGCCGGCTGCTGCGCGCAGGCCGCGGCGGCTATTGGAGGGTGAACCAGCGGCAAAGGAAGACCTTTCTCTCTGTCTCTCTCTCTCACTGTCCACTCTGCCTGTCAAAAAAAAATTTAAAAAAAAGTATTATTAAAGATCTACCATAAAAATATACACATAATAAAATCAATCAAATGTAAAATTTAATTCAGCACCCCCTCCACCAAAAAAAAAAAAAAAACAACTATGACAGTTTTAATTTAGTCTTGACTTTAGGGCACACATGTCCATCATTCAATACAATTTACCTTGTAAGAGTGTTGCAATCTGAAGAGACTTCTGAGATGGATGTTCCTTCAGAATGTCTAAGACTGTTCTACCTAAGCTATCCTTTATGTTGGCATCAATTCCTGAAAAAAGAAAAACCATATGTATACCAGTGATGTTTCCTCAGAAGATACTGTCATATATTACTGCTCTCATCTCAAACATATATAGACCAGGCACTGAATGTGGCCTTAAAATTTGAAGTTACACACACACACACACACACACACACACAGATTTCAGATGGAAGGTGAGAACCTACTGCTACCAAAGATTAAGAACATTTATGGTTATCAGACCCAATCATTAAAATTGCTTTTCATGACCACTATAGTTAACTAAATATTACACTATTAAACTGAAAAATATTATTGACTTAGTGTGAATTTTTTAAAGGCTTATTTAGTTATATAAAAGTTGGAGTTAGAGAGAGCCGGGGGAGAGGGGCTCCATCTGCTGGTTTACTCTCCAGATGGCCACAACAGCCGGGACTGGGCCAGGCTGAAGCCAAGAGCTTCATCTGGGTCTCCCACAATGGTGACAGGGGCAGAAACACTTGGGCCATATTCTGCTGGTTTTCCCAGGACATTAGCAGGGAGCCGCATCAGAAGTGGGGCAGCTGGGACCTGAACCGGAGCCCATATAGGATGCTGGCATCACAAGTGGTGGCTTTACCCACTGTGACACAATGCTGGCCCCTAGCATGTGAATTTCTAAAGTATAATGGTTATGTGATTTAGATATCCAGAATACTATGGTAAAAATATTTAAAAGATAATGATTGCAAACCATGGCAGTAATGTTGCAGACTTAGAATATTTCAATATTCAAAAAAACTGAAAAGCACAATTAGTTTCAACAACTGTCCAATTATTATTGTTCTAAATACTAAGTCAAATATTCTCCGATATTTATTTTTGCAAGAGTATATTCAATATTAGCCACACTCACCATCCACCTGGTGATTAAAGTCTCTAAAGTGTCCAACCAAAATACCTTTTTTATTATTTTAGCTCTGAAAATATTTATTGTACTAAGGAACTTACTAAAATGTGGCTAATACTTTCACTGCCTGAAAAAAGTTACGAACTTTCTAAACATCTAACTCAAAACAAAGCCAGTTTATAGAATCCAGTTCAAAATGTTAGTTAATCACAAGATTTGTAAATAATTTCTTATATTTGTGAAGGGATGTGTGGCCAGCACATACTTAATTGCTTGCAACAAATCACTTATTATATAGAATTGGATTGCCTGTCAAAGTTAAATATACATGACATTTTAACTTTGCACAATCACGACATGAGAGACTGTCAATAATTTTTGTTTTAGAGGAAAATAAACAGACCATAACCCATACAAAGAGTGAAATCAATTACTTATAATATACATTTTCATCCATGTCTTTCATCCTAAGAAAAACCTGACCCTAGTTCCAATTTTATTTCCTTTCAATAAGAATATACAAATGAAGGCAAATAAGCTGACTTCATTGTTTCTTCAAAGCATTTCCTCTAAAAGGTTCTCTTTAAAATAAATCATGGTAGCCAATAAACAATAGCAGAAATTTTTGTCTACCGTAGTTCACAATATAAAAACTTAAGCAATCTAGGGAAAATATTATGTTCTTTAATAAACCAAGCAATTGTCAAAACTTCTCAGGAATCACTTCCTTCCTCCTCTTTGTAGAAGGCAGAGATCTCCTTTTCTTTTTGGTAGTTTCTCTAGTATGTTTAAATGCTATTTAAATATAAAAAATTAGTCATTTTCAAGAACTTTTTATAAGAACATCTACTGAATAAAGTAAAGTACACATTTATATCAATTTTATCTAAACATTGAATTTCAATTCTAATGGCATGAATACATGTCTGCAATTTGGAGACAAGATGAGAAGGGTGATTTGTGAAGAAAACTGTGTCATTTTCTTTTGTCTATTTCTGGTATAGAAACAATATTTGGCAGGATAAACTTTATGAATAATCATGACAGTTACCTGTTTCTAACAAAACTCGTACAACATCCACTTTTCCAAACAATGCTGCTTCATGGAGTGCACTCCCTTTTTCTGTCTAGAACAAAATAAAAATAAAGTACAGTTGCATTTATAATGTTGACAGGTTAAGAAACTGTCATTTTATGCACTCATACATATTTTCTATCATTACAGCACTCCCTAAAAGAATGGTAGTATGAAGTAAAGAGATTTTAGGAAAATATCCAAAGACTTGGGTCTATAAAACACCTCTGCCTCTGAGTAGCCATTTGACCCTGTTATGTAAAGTGAGCCACACACCTTCTCTTAGCCTGGGTTGTCCTCAAGTATAAAATAAGTGTAGTGATGCCTACCTGACAAGGCTTTCGTGAGTGTCCAACAAGTTCACTCAATCAGCATGCGTTTATTAAACACCAATTATATGTCAAGTAGTTGAGGGATGTTCTGAGGTATGGAAATATCACCCTGGTCCTCGTATATTCACATTCTAATTGAGGAGACAGATGAATAAATAAATATTTATGATAAATGAAATCTACGCTATTTAATGTGGTTTACAAAACCCAAATGATCTTCTCCCTGCTTTCCTCTTCAACCCCCTCTCCTGCCCGCCACAATTTTTTCTCTCTGGCCTCACATCCTATTCTCTGGGAATACTGAATTATTTCATATTAATGCCTTTCTCTTCTTCTCTAGGGATCTCAAAGGCTGGTCCATCTGCCTGGCAGCATCTAACCCCTCGCTCTCTTGACTTCACAATCACCTATTCTACAAGTCCACAATCTTCAGAATGAATCGCAATCACCTGGACAGCATGTGGGGAAAAGAAAAAAAAAAAAACACATTTCTGGGCCTATCCTCAAAGCTTCTGACGCAGTAGTCTAAGATGAGGTCCAATAATTTCCATTTATAACAAGTTCCTACATGATGCTAAGGGTTTAAAGAGTAATTCAAGAACTACTGACCTATAGTCTACATCAAATCTGAGCTTAATATAATTTCATTAAGTAGGACATCTGTGGTCCCTGCAATCTAGCTTTTCTTATGTGTTCCATATCAATCTATATTTTCATCACCAACACACTCACAATACCTCATTACGTTTTCAGGCAATTGTTTATTTCCCCTCATAAACTAAGTTAAGTGGAAATGGAGACTCGATCCACTTTTTCACCATTTTAGCTCCAATATCTAGCAAAGTACTTTGAAAATGTGGATGCTTAGAAATATTTTGAAGGTAAAATGTAGAGACAGGAGGAAAACAGGATGGAAAAGAAGGAATACTTGTAAATAGTGTAAGTATCGGGATGCAGTGCAGGCAAGATCGGTTCTGCCTTGAGGAAGATTTCAAAGTGGACTCTTTCTGAGCTAAATGATTTTTGTTTTCATTATTTTCCTAACAACCTAACAAATAACAAATAGGACTTGAGAATGTGTGTATGTGTGTGTGTGTGTTTGTGTGTGTAAAAAATATTTTTTTGTGTAACTAACCTATGATAGTTTATGAGTGCATTGTTAGGAGGTCTGAGGTATACTGAATATCAATGTGGTCTGAAAGAATCTTCAAGACGACTTGTCAGACACAGAAATACAAACGTCAGATGTTCTCTGTGAAAGGTTAAAAAGTGTCAAATCCAAATGTAGAATATTAATTCCTAGAAACTGGGAAGGAATGGTGGAGAGGAGTAGAGAGAGGGCAATTGGATAGTAAGTACCAGTCAGATGGAAACAATAAGTTCTGGTGCTGTAAGTTCACAATAGCCTGTAATTTATTTTATGAGTGGCTGGAAGGGAGAGCTCAAAGGCTCCACATATGGGGCACTGATGGGGACTACTCTGATTTGATCAGTATACATTTTATATTTGTAAACGTACTGGAGTGTCTCACTTGTATCCCACAGATATGGGCCATTATTACACATTAACCTAAATTTTAAGTTTAAGGAAATGAAAAAATAGTAAAAATAAAAATATGAATGAAATACATAAGAAATATGATGTGACTGGCATTCTATGCATAGATGCTAATAAAAATGGAAATAAAAATAATTTCTAATATATAGCAATGAGTTGAAGAAAAGGAAAATATGGAAACTTACTCAGTTCTTTAAAAAATACTTCAATAAGAACAGGAATACTGTTCACTCCTTTAATAATATCCCTTGAAATAACTGAATTCATCTCATTCTGTAGTTTTTAACCAATTTTCTTATTACTATTTTGATTCCCTTCTACTTTTCACAAAATTTTAGGTTTGTCATTAGAAAAACCCTTTTTGGAGTAGTATACCTAAAATGCTGACAATAAACAAAATATTATTTTAAATACAGGCTTTAAGGGAAAAAGTAAAGTGATTCCTCAGAACCTGGGTGAGGCTTGGGGCTAGGGAGGGGGATGAGAACAAGTTTGAAACCAAAGGGTTAGAACTGAACAGATATTTGTTCTAGGGACTCTGCCAACCTATGGGAGACCAGATCTTGTCTGTACCCAGTCGCTAAGGCTGACACTGGGAGGGGATCAAGAGACAAAGTCTGAGGTCCAAGCAAGGTGGAGGCTACATCAATGATACCCAAAAAACTCTAAAACCTCTTAAGAAAATCATCTTTGATTAAAAAAAATTGAAGCAATAATATATTTCATAAAAGGAGAAAGTAGGAATGTGTACCTAGGCCTTAATTCTGAGTAGAACAAAAAAAATAAATAAATAAACCTCAGAGTGGTCATCTGAAGTAGCAGTTAAGGCACCACTTGGGATGATCACATCCCATATTGAGTGCCTGGTTTGACTCTCCCTTCTGATTGCAGTTTCCTGCTAACGTGCACCCAGGAAGGCAACAGGTGATGGCTGGAGTACTTGGGTCTAAATGCCACTCATATGGGAGATCCAGATTGAGTTCCTGACTCCTTCCTTCAGCCTGGTCTAGCCTCAGCTATTTTGAGCATTTGGGGAGTGAGCCATCACACAGAAGGTCCCTCTCTCTCTCTAATTAAAAAAAAAGGAAATAAATAAACAAATCTCCCTTAAGAATTCCTAAACATAACTTCTACACTTACCTCAAAATCTGGGACAAAGATTATACAATTTAAGTTACCTCCTATCCTGAGCCAAATGGTAGAATAAAGTGATTCTGAATTTGTAGCACCAGAGACAGACATAAATGTTTATAAGAAGATATAAAACTTCTTTTAAAAATACTTCAAAAAGATTTTTTTATTTATTTGAAAGAGTGAGAGGGATATATATACATACATATATACATACACACACACACACATATATATATATACACATACACACACACACATAAAGAGAGAGAGAGAGAGAATGAGAGAGGAGGTGACCTTCCATCTGCTGGTTCACTCCTCAAATGTGCGCAACAGCCAGATCTGGGCCTGGCTGAAGCCAGGAGCCAGGAACTCCATCCAAGTTCCATGTGGGTGGCAGGGACCTAAGTACTTGAGCCACGCTTCACTACCTTCCCAGGTGCATTAGCAGGGAGCTGAACTGGAGGAAGGGCAGCCGGGAATGGGACTAGCACTCAAACATGGAATGCCAGAATTGCTGGCAGTAATTTAACCCACTACACCAGTAAGCTAGCCCCTGAAAAAAAAAAGACACTTTAAATTCAGTCCTTTATTAGCAATAAATAGAAGTTTTTTAAAAATGTAAAACCCACAAAACCTTCACATATTGGAATGATCAGCTACAGAATATAAAATATATAAATATAAAGTCAGAAAGACAAAAGTACTAGAAGATATAAAACAAAAGAACAAGACTATCAAAATTGACCAGATAAGAAAATGAACCAAATAATGCTTTTAGAAATTGAAAATACAACATTTAAAGTAAGTGGGTCTAGGCCGGCGCCGCAGCTAACTATGCTAATCCTCTGCCTGCGGCACCGGCATCCTGGGTTCTAGTCCCGGTCGGGGTGCCGATTCTGTCCTGGTTGCTCCTCTTCCAGTCCAGCTCTCTGCTGTGGCCCGGGAGGGCAGTGGAGGATGGCTCAAGTGCTTGGGCCCTGCACCCACATGGGAGACCAAGAGAAAGCACCTGGCTCCTGGCTTCGGATCGGTGCAGTGATGGCCATAACAGCCATCTGGGTGGTGAACCAACAGAGGGAAGACCTTTCTGTCTCTCTCTCTCACTGTCTAACTCTGTCAAAAAAAAAAAAAAAAAGTAAATGTGTCTAATAAGATACAACTAAAGAAAAAGGTATTGAATTGTAAGCACATAATGTAGTACAAAGAAACAAGAGACGCAAAATGTGAGAAACAGATAGAAGATTCAACCTATCTTACCAAAGTTCTAGAGGAGATGATAGAGAAGTAATATTCAAAAGTTAGGAACTTTCCAGAACTGATAAATCACTAAGTCTAGGAATATTAGGCAAGATAAAAAAATCTTCTGGACATATCACATTGAAACTAAAAAACACCTAATATACTAAAAATATCTCATGTGAAAAGTCTAAAAATAAATAATTCAATCAGAGGATTCTTTAAAAGAATGGCAAAAGAATGTATAATACCTTTGTGTGTCAAAGGGTAATAACTGTCAGTCTAGCATTTTCTGTCCACCCTAAATTATCTTCTAAGAATGAGAGTGAAATAAGAAACTTTTAAACAGATTAGAAATAAATGGCTACTACAGACCCTTCCTAAAAGAACTTACTTGTTATTTAATTCAGAGAAAAAATCTCAGATGCAAGAACTAATAAGAGGTTAACATACAATAAATAAGACTTTAAAAGTATCTTGTTATCCTATAAAAGTGTATGACAAGTATTATCATTAATATTGCTGGTAAGAAAGCAATTAGAAAATTATTTTTAACACATCTGTGATGCTAATATTTTAAAATTATACACATATATATCCTTTATGATATTCTAAGATAAAAATGTTAGGTTAAATAAAAAGTGTTTTTTATCTATTCAAAAGGCAAGCCAAGACTGGAACAGGCTAAAGCCAGAAGCTAGACAGGCAGCTGAGGTAAGACTCGATCCCAGGTACTACTATATGGAATGCAGTTGTCCCAAAGGGCAGCTCACCCACTACACAACAATGCCTGCCCCAAGAACTAGTGTTTCTATACATTTGACAACAGGACACAGAATCTCTGAATAAAAAAGTATGCTCCCTATGTCTTTCTGCTTCCTAGCTCATCATGTGATCTGCCTTGTCACTCTCCAACCTCACCAGATGGCTTAAACTGATAGGGGCCACCCAATCATCAACTGTGATCCTCCAAAAACTATAAAACAATATAAACCTCCTTCCTTCTTAAGAATCTCCTCTAAGGTATCTTAGTTGTAGTGACAAAAAGCTACCTAACACAGGTTAGTAGAGAAACTATTTACTGCTATCGCTGTGTTGTTGCAATGTGGAATTTCAAGAAGTCAAGTCTATAGTCTTTTCTTTTTCAAAATATAGGTTAATTTTGTAATAATTTCATTCCTTTCATCAGAGATAAGAAAAACTAAAGAACATTTTATCAAAGTATAAAGTCAGTTTTTTTTTTAAATCACATACCTGGAGATTAGCACCCCCTACACTGAGTCTGCATCTAATATCCTTATTCAAATAAGCCCTATTCTGTATATCTCAGCACTCTGTCCTAGATCTACAACCAGACCTTGAAAAATTGTATTCTCATTAAATATTTATTCCAACACAATCAATGAGCAAGCTAGAACATATACAAGGAAATAAAACTCAAGTAAGTAAACCTAAATCCCCCTAACCCCTCTGAGATTTTGGGTCTGCTTATCCTATGGATCAAATTTCTCCATTTTATTTGAATTAATCATCTAAACCAAACATAATTTCTAAAATCAACATTCAGTTGACAGTATAGTAACATTTCAAGATTTACCCAAGCAACCAGATATAAAGTACACACACGTCTGGACACTTTTGATAGTAGGGTGGGGCAGAGGGCTCTGAAAACAGTGATGAAAATAGCTAAGGGATAAGAATTATAATGATATGTAAAGGTGCTTCAAAATGTACATGGAGGGCAGACATGACATTCATGCACTGTTTTTTTTAAATATGCATTTTCCATTAACTTTTTATAAACTTCTCATATTTGTGGATTTCTAAAACATCTTGTACCAAAATGAACTTATCTTTGAATTCCATTTTCCATTAACTTTATATGGAAACAAATGTACTATGCCTGAACAAGTTGGGGGGCAGTAGTTCTGGATACATTAGCTACATGATATCTATATTATGTTCAACTATGAGTACTAAATTTTTACAAGAGCCATTGATAGATCAGAATGTATCCAGAGAAGAGGATCCCAAAGAATAAAGACCTAGAAAAGCATTATGTGAAGAACAGGTGAAGGTGGTAAGAATGTTAAACTGAGAAAAATGGCACATGAGAAATATGATGTCAACAAATAATTCGAAAAGTCCTCTCCTACTGGATGAGGAACTTCAAGCCTTTGTTTTATGTATCCTCTCTTCTCTCATTTCTGTCTCAAAAGAAGCACCCTTTCTCCTCTTTGATGCTAGTCTCCTACATGAGCTCTTTGTTCTATCACTTTCTGCTGCTTCAATTTTGCTCATCGGGTATCTTCATCATTTCCTTTATATCGTCAACTTCATTCTCTTCGTTGGATGGTTATACTTTCCATCAACATACACACGTTTGAACTACCCAGCAAATAAAAACAAGCCTAGAAAGTTCCTAAGAACTTGCTATCACTTTAACCTGCTATTCCATATCTCACTTTTCTTTCCTCCACACTTTATAAGAGTCATTTTCCCTCCTGCAGATAGCCCAGCTCTAGCTGATATGGTCCTTTGGAGAGTGAACCAGTGGATGTTAGATCTCTCATTCACTTGTTTGCTCTCTCTGTAACTCTTTCAAATAAATAAATAATACATCTTAAAAAAAAAAAAAAAGAATACAGCTAGACAGTTCATTTAAAGCACCAGAAAGGAAAGCAGATACATGCACATTTGATACCATCTTGCAAAGAAAATAACCAAACTCTGTTTTAGTCCTAGTTAAAGTCAACCAGATATTCTTACAGGCAGATGCAAGTCACAACTGAGTGGATGAAGCATTCTCGTCATGAACTCCCATTCATAAGAAACCATGAGCTTCAGCCCAGCTGAAGCCAAGTTAAAGATTCTGTGTAGACGCAGCCGCCATGTTCTTGATTTCATTTCTCCTTTCGGAAAGAATGCCAAAACCCTCTCATTATAATTCTCCCCTCCCAGCTGAATATGGAACACATGAAACAAACATGATGACTTAGTGTGTCTGTGTCCTGCTTCCATTTGAATGTAAATAACCCTTCCTAGAATTTCCCCCAAACTTAATGAATATGTATGACTTCTGTAAAAGTGAACCCTACAAAACTTACAACTCTGCTTTACTCAGAGAGCCTGTGTGTGGTCACAAATCAACCCAAATAAATTCCTTTCTGTTCACAGCTCAAACTACTTTCTACATGTTTCCATTAATGTATACATCAGATAAGAGCCCTCACATTTTCTGCTGGATTACACATAGGCAAACGTGGTGATGAAAATTTGTGATTGTTTCTATTTCCTCAGCTGAATAAAAGCAAAGCCATGATCAGAAAATGACAATAGAAAAGGAAGTGAGGAAGTTGTGAAATTATCATTGAGGAAGTCACAGAGAAAACTATTAAAATACAATGTATCTGTTCACATACAAACCTTAATTCTCCTGCTACTGTAAGATTTTCAAAGCAAAATTTTGCTCGTAACAGTTTATCAAAAATTATTTTATTTGGAAGGCTGAGAGAGACAGAGGCAGAGAGAGTTTTCATCCAGCAGTTTACTCCAAAATGTCCACAATAGCCAGGGCAGGGCCAGGATAAGCCAGGAGCTGGGAACTCAATCAAGGCCTCCTACAAGGGTGACAGGGATTCAACTATTTGAGCCTTCATGCACTGACTCCCAGGATGTGCATTAGCTAGAAGATGGAAGAAGGAACAGAGCCAGGACTCACCCAGGCATTTTAATATGGCATGCAGGCATTCTAAGTGGCGATTTAATTACTGGACCAAAAGACCTACCCCAATAGTTTGCTTCTTAATGGTTCCTTCCATGGTAACTTGTACTCTTTATTACCAATATAATGCAATTTAAATTTCATTTTTAATCCATATAAACTCTGATTATCTTTTTTTTTTTAATTTCTTTGACAGGTAGAGTTAGACAGTGAGAGAGAGAGAGACAGAGAGAAACGTCTTCCTTCCACTGGTTCACTCCCCAAATGGCTGCTACGGCCAGCGCTGCTCCGATCCAAAGCCAGGAGCCAGGTGCTTCTTCTTGGTCTCCCATGCGGGTGCAGGGGCCCAAGTACCTGGGCCATCCTCCACTGCCTTCCCAGGCCACAGCAGAGAGCTGGACTGGAAGAGGAGCAACCGGGACTAGAACCGGAACCCATATGGGATGCCGGTGCCGCGGGCGGAGGATTAACCAAGTGAGCCATGGTGCCGGCCCCCCTAATTATCTTAATGTCATGCTACTGTTTTAATTCTTCAAGATTTAATGAAAGAAATTAATAAAAACCAGTTAAGGTGACAGTTTAAAAAAGAACCAAAACAAATTACTTCAAAATAATGATTAAAATACATAAAAATAATAGCTAATTTCAAAAAGATTGGCAATTTAATTTGTATTAAGATACTACTGGTTTAGTCCTGGCTTCTCCACTTCCAACCCAGCTCCCTGCTAATGTACCTGGGAAAGCAGCTGAAGATACACTTGTGCTAATGTACTCAGGTCCCTGCCACCCACGAAGGAGGCCAAGCCAGGCTCCTGGCCTCAGCCTCGCCCAGCCTCAGCCATTGTGGCCAACTGGGGAGTGAACCAGTGAATGGAAGATCTCTACCCCTATCTCTCCCTCTCTATATACGTAATTTTGCCTTTCAAATAAATAAATGAATCTTTTTTTCAAAAAAAAATATAGTTTTGGAGCTAGCATTGTAGCAAAGCAGATCAAACCACAGCCTGTGACTCCAGCATCCCATATGGATGCTGCTTCATGTCCCAGTTGCTCTACTTCCGATTCACTTCCATGGTAACATACCTGAGAAAGCAGCAGCAGATGACTGAAGCATTTGGGCCCCTGCCACCCAAGTAAGAGACCCCAAGGAAGCTCCTGGATCCTGACTCCTGGCTTTGGCCTGGCCCAGCCCTGGCCATGTGGCCATGGGGAATAAACCAGCCAATGGAAGATTTCTCTGTTTCTCCTTCTGTCTATGTAACTTTATCTTTCAAATAAATAAATAAATCTTTAAAACTAAAAATATACCTTTTAATTACCTTTATATGATGAATTCCCTTTAGTAAGCCTTTTTTTAAAAGATTTATTTTTATGTGAAAGAGTTAAAGAAAGAGAGGAAGAGAGAGAGATCGATATTCTATCTGCTGATCACTCCACAAATGGCCACAATGGCCAGAGCTGGGCTGGACCAAAGCCAGGAGCTTCATCTGTATCCTCCATGTGAGTGGGAAGGAACCAACTACTTTGGCCACTCCCCACTGCTTTCCCAGGCACATCAGCAGGGAGTTGGATCAGAAGTGGAGCAGCTTGGACTCGAACCAGTACTGGAGCAGCTTGGACTCGAACCAGCACTGGAATAGTATAGTGGCATCACAGGCAGCAGGTTAACCTGGTGCACCATAATGCTGGCCCCAGCAAGAAATTATTTAAGATTAAAGGGTTGATAAGTAAATGAAATATTAAATTAGTCCAAACAGGAATTATTTTGTTTACTAGTTTAAATAAGCATTACAGTTTTTAAAATTGGTTAGAGAAATGAAGCAGAAAACAAAACTTTAGAAGTACTAATAACACTAAAAATGCACGCCATTATAAGGAAAAGATCCTCCAAAGCCATCTACACATTTTAAAGCTTTATTCATGATAACATGAATGTAATTAAAGTCTAAAAGTGTATTACTATAATTTACTGAATGGGATTACTTTTAATACTGCTAATTCCCAGCTGTTTAACTAAAGCAATTTAATGAATATTAAACCCAGTGAAACAGTTTAAGGTTACTGGCTGGTACTGTTTACTCTTAGCCTGTGAGAATACCAACACACACCTACTTGAGATTTAAAAAAAAAAAAAAATTCCAGTGAATCTGATGGAAAAAACAAAGTGACAGTTAAAGTGAGTGATAAAACTAAATATTCACTCCCAAAAAAGCAATAAAACCAAAAATATATTTTCTGTGAACAAAGTAACAATAACAAAAGCAAAACATCAGTTGATGATTTTTGTTCTTCTGATGAAGATTCATCTCATCAGATATAATTTAGAAACTTATTGTGAACAATAGTTGTACCTGGAACTTTTCATATAGTTTGTGGCCATAAAAACAAAGGATAGAGACACAAAACATTGGCCGTCCTACTCAGGCACCAGCCCTGAAGCTTCTGATAAGATGTGCACCATGATCTGAACATACTATGTCCCTCTCTCCAGATACATGAGTAACAAACCCAAATACTGGCAAGGCCAAGTACAAAAATCTAAAGGAATGACAATGGCAATGATAAAAGATGTTAGAAACATGTTGGGATCTTTGAAAGTAAATACCCTAGCAGAAAGCACTCAAATTCAGTATTTGAAAACATTGTTTATCAAAATAATGTATATTTGTAACTAAATTACCCCAAGAATTCAAAGTTGTATTGAATTTTTGACATTCTCTTTATTGTCATTTCCATCAATTTCTTCCCATGTTCTTCCTCCCAAAAGCTATGATTTCTGGGCTAGCACTGTGACATAAGGAGTAAAGCCACTGCATATAATGCCAGCATCCCATACAGGTACTGGTTTGTGTACCGACTGCTCTACTTCCTATCCAGCTTCTGCTAATGGCCTGGGAAAAGCAGCTGAAAATGGCCCAAGTGCTTTGGCCCCTACTACCCACATGGAAGACCTGGAAGAAACCCCTGGCTCCTGGCTCCTGGCTCCTGGCTCCGGACTGGCCCAGCCTCAGCTGTTGCTACCATTTAGGGAGTGAACCAGCAGATGGAAGAAATTTCTGTCTCTCCCTCTCTCTGTAACTCTTTCAAATAAATATTTTAAAAAATCTATAATTTTGTCACCTATATCTCTACAGCTCTTTGTTTTAGCATGTAATATGTGTCATGTATGGGAGTTATTCTTGCAAAAATTTTTATCTCCTCCACTAAATTTGGGGCGGTGATCTTTTTTTATTTTTGAATCCTCCAAAAGGACAAAATGTAGTATTTTATACAAAAAACATGTGCCACACACATTTATAAAACTGAATCAAAACTCATCCTTTTCTGGTTATGTCATGTAGCACAAAACATGAAAGATGTTGGCCATGAATACCAAGTGACTTACTGATCTCAGTCATAGTGAGAGTTCTTGATATAAATCAGTATGTGCTGAGAGCTGGCACTTGACACAGCAGTTATGTTGCCCAGTTAGCATGCCCACACCCCATACAGAAGTACTGAGGTTCAAGTCCCAGCTCCACTCCCAACTCCAGCTTCCAGTTATTGTGCACCATGGGAGGCAGAAGGTGATGATGATTCACCTGCCACCCATATGGGATATGCAGTATGAGTTCCTGGCTCCCAGCTTCAGCTAAGCCAAGCCCCAGCCATTGTGAGCATTTGAGGAGTGAATTAGCAGATGGAAATGCACTCACTCTCTCTCTGTCCTCTGCCTTTCAAATAAATAAAATAAATGAAAAATTATTTTTAAAAAGTCAGTCTATGAAATCGCATTTAGAAATATTCCAGAAATGTTACAGTGTGGTAAATTCAGATTAGAGAAATTCAACATTTAGGCAATAAACATCTACTTCATCATTGAACAGTGTTTAAAATACTATGAGACTCTACAATATTAAATATATATCTACATAGTTTCAGTACCCCCTTGGGGGAAAGACTTTTTTACCTTAAGATGAGGTTTAGGAAAAACTCATGTTTATTTGCCAGGCTGTTGAAATTGAATAAACAAGAAATTGAGAAAATATATTACAAATATCTAAACAACCAAAAATGAAGGAAAAGTTCAAAAAAAAAAAAAAAAAAAGCCCTCTTTAAACCTCTTTAAACCTGAGATCAGAAAGCCTAAGATTTTTAAAACTGGGTAAAGAAAACCTTTTAGACATAGGATTCAACAGTTTCTAGGAAAATTAAACCTGTAGTAGAGCACTAATATCAGCTGGATTATGTAAACTGTTTGCTAAATTGGCCATGTTTACTCCTTCTAGGTATTCACACCACTTTCATAATTCGGCTCCACTTCTAATCCAGAGGTAGCCTGTTTCCCCATCCCCTTGAATTTGGGTTGTCGTTGTGACCTGCTTTGGTCAGGTGAACATGGCGAAAGTGATGGTCAGCTTGTTGCAAGGCTTGATCTCAAGAAGCCTTGTACAATTCCATTCTGTCTTAGAACCACACTGCTGCCATGTGAACAAGCCCAAGTCAACCTGCTGGATCATGACAGACCTGTGGCATTCTCATCCATCACCCAAACAATATGTGACTTAAAACAGGCCCCACATACGTGAGAGAACTCAACCAAGACCAGAAGAACTATCCCGAGCTTAAAATGCCAATTCCAGAATTATAAATGGCTATTGCATTGTTATTCGTTACATTTTTCAAATTATTTATTTATTTGAAAAACAGAAATTTCCTATCTGCTAGTTCACTCTTCAAATGGCCACCAACAAGCAGGTTTGGGCCAGGCCAAAGCCAGGAGCAAGGAACTCCAACCAGGTCTCTCAGTGGGTGGCAGGGGCCCAACTACTTGGGCCATTTTCTGCCTTCTCAGGTGCACTGGCAAGAACGTGGTAATAGCATAGCACTAGCCAGCACCGCAGCTCACTTGGCTACTCCTCGGCCTGCGGCACCGGCACCCCAGGTTCCAGACCCAGTTGGGGCGCCGGATTCTGTCCCGGTTGCTCCTCTTCCAGTCCAGCTCTCTGCTGTGGCCCAGGAAGGCAGTGGAGGATGGCCCAATTCCTTGGGCCCTGAACCCGCAAGGGAGACCAGGAGGAAGCACCTGGCTCCTGGCTTTGGATCGGCGCAGCACGCCCACCATAGAGGCCATTTTGGGGGTGAACCAATGGAAAAAGGAAGACCTTTCTCTCTGTCTTTCTAACTCTGCTTGTCAAAAAAAAAAAAAAAATAGCATAGCACCCTGGACTCAAACTGGCACTCCCATAGCAGATGCTGGCATAACAAGCTGAACCCTCTGCGCTGCAACACTGGGCCCTGGCTCAGATATTTCATTATGTAGCAAAGCTCATACTCAGAGGAGATCACAGTATGAGAGGAACAAGGAAGTTATCTGGAAGACAAGAATGCTGCCATTAAATTGGGAGCCAACACATAGTCACAAAAGGAGAAGAGGGTAGGGGCATGAACTAATCCTGGAGTTGGGCTAACATAAGATTAGATAATAAAGGTAGGTTGTCCTTTCATTGTGAAGGAATAAAATCTATCCAACTGCTACCTTCCTTCAAAGCTCAACTCAAGTAACAATTTTTTAACAATTTTTTTTTTCTGATTGTCCTTCGTCATGGTGATCTTTCCTTCATTAGTTATGCATAGACAATAAATTATATTGGAAAGAGGCCTGGACTTTAATCAGTAAATCTAAATTCATATGCTGGTTTTTATCAGCTATGTGTCCTTGGGCAAGCTTCTTAAGTCTTTGAATGTGATTCCTGAACTTTTAACTGGAACTTAATGGCTCTGAATCTCACAGGATAGCTGTTGAGAATTAAATTCCGAATGTGTAAACATGCTAAACCTTAAGTCCATACTCAAAACATTCAAGGGAATTTTAATTTCATTCATTCAACTTGATTAAATTCCCAGTGTATGTCAGGCTCCGTGCAAGAAACTAGGATAAAGGAAATCACTATTAATGTTACTATATACAACTACTATCCACTAACATTTTTTTCCTGAGTATAGAGCTGAAATTAGAATAAGGTTAAAAATTAGTCCTTACAGCTCTTCATCTTTCTCTGAAGCATACAGGATAGTACCTTTAGCAGTGACAAAAATATCTGTGGACAATCTGTTTAAAATGTGGTCAATTTTCTACATTTAACTTCTATATCTCAAAGCAAAAGCAGGAGGATCACCGCCTTTAAGCACAGCTGAAAGAAGACTCACTTGACAGCTCACATCCATTCCTGCCTCCAACAGCACCTGTACCACTGCTTTGTGACCATTGCGTGCAGCGAGGTGAAGCGGCGTATGCTTTCGGGTGTTGCAGCTCATTAAGTTTGGGTGTGCGCTGATGATCATTTTGACCACTCTGAGCCGTCCATAGAGTGCTGCCAGGTCCAAAGGGGTTTCAAGCTTGCTGTTCCTGATCGTAGGGTCAGTGAGCTCCTCCAGGAGAACCGCAACTACTTCTGAGTGTCCATATTGGGCTGCACAGTGCAGGGCCGTTTCATTTTCATTATTCTGTGTAAGAAAAAAAGATATAAAAGGCACATTTTCAAAAATCGGGTTATCAGAATAGACACAATTTAAAGCTGAGATGCCCTGAAAATGTCATTTTAAGATTTATCTATTTTTAATAATTATGCCTAATTGAATTTTATATTTGATGAAAGTATTTATCATTCATTGCATCAAAATCACATCTTGTATTTTTCATTTTAATGAGGCAAATCAAAATTTTCCCTGAATCACATATTCCAAATTCCAAGAATGATAAATGATTTAGCCTTGTTAATCAGTGGTCCTGCTGGGTCCAGATGGCCAGTGGTATCTGTGCTGTGTGTCACTTTCTCTGTGTCAATGGTTTATGAAAGAGATAAAGAACAATTACAGCACACTTTTAAAAGACTGGCTTTCTTAAAGGCAATTAAGATGTTAAATTCTTAAAAAAAGAAAGATTTACAGAAAGATTTACAGAAAAGTTTCCCAAATAAAGTGTCATTTTATTTTCCATGTAAGTATAAATCATTGTAGTTTTTGCAGAGAATGAAAATTTTCTGGCCCTAAGATATAACAGCATCTTCATGAGATAGAATTATGGGTTGGCTGGCGCCGCGGCTCACTAGGCTAATCCTCCGCCTTGCGGTACTGGCACACCGGGTTCTAGTCCCAGTCGGGGCGCCGGATTCTGTCCCGGTTGCCCCTTTTCCAGGCCAGCTCTCTGCTGTGGCCAGGGAGTGCAGTGGAGGATGGCCCGAGTGCTTCGGCCCTGCACCCACATGGGAGACCAGGATAAGTACCTGGCTCCTGCTGTTGAATCAGCACGGTGCACCAGCGGCCATTGGAGGGTGAACCAACGGCAAAAGGAAGACCTTTCTCTCTGTCTCTCTCTCTCTCACTGTCCACTCTGCCTGTCAAAAAAAAAAAAAAAATTAAAAAAAAAAAGAATTATGGGTTAAGAGCTGGACCTAGAGCACTTCCCAGAAAAATTATCCAACAATAGTATCATAGTACTACATGTGCAGCTGTAACTATTTCACAGTTGAAAATTAACAATATTTTCCTGTACATTTAATAAGATTAAAAAAAAACTGCTAAGAATAGAGAAAACTGAAACCAGTTGCCAGGCACATTGTCCTTTCAAACCACTTGGGCAGATGGGATAGAAAGATGGGATCTGAGTATGTCTAGAGGTATAAGGGTCAGTTAGCAGGAATGTGAAGAAGAAATTTTTAACAACAAACATTCAATGATCCTAAAGAAGGGTTTGAGGGTAAGGAGAAGCTACCATCATCAGCTACTACTATGCACCAGAAACAATTGCATTTCATATATATCACTCATGTTCTCATTTGAGATAGATACTGTTATCACCATCATTCCCATCTGAAAAGATAAAGAAACTGAAGCATTGAGAAGTTCAACAACTGCTCTTCAGTTACACAGCAATTAGTGGTAGAGCCAGGATTTGAACTCAAGAACAGACTCAAAGTCAATGCTCTTAACCATCACACATATCACCTACACTGCTTGCTATTCTTTCTTCCTTGTGATGTTCTATATATTTTAAAGTTCCCTTTCTTTGCATGTTCATCTTTTCTTCCCTCAATTTACTTTCTCTTACTATTTTTTATTTCTAAGTGTCTAAAAATTTTAAATAGTTTCATTTATCTCATAAAAATTCTACATTATTGGTATTCTTGCCCCCATTTCTTAGAAGAGGACAATAAAATACAAAAAGGTTAAAATATAAGCCCGGACAGAATCAGGATCTTTGGAAATCTATCAAAAATCCCAAACCCATGCTCTTTCTACTATACTACATTGCCTGCTGTGTGCTGCTATGTTGTTAAAGGAGAAATAGTGTTCTGGAAGCAAAATGTCTAGAGAGTTTGCCCAGAAAAACACCAAGTTACACAAGGAAGTAGCTGCTTAGACAGTTCTGACCAAAACAAAAAGGTAAAGAAATTTCAAATCCCCCAAATCTTCATATTCCAGAAAGTAACTCAGGCTTGCTCTGGATGACAGAACAATGCAGATAAATTAAGACTCGAGAGGGAAGACTTGAAAACATAAAAAGGGTCAAGAAGAAAAGCACTCAGAAAAAGCTTCCTACAGCTGTTACAAATAGGTATCAAATGAAGGCACTGGAAGGTCAAATACAGAATAAAACTCTATTCCTCAGAGGCAGTCAATGAAATGTTTCATGATCTGACAGAGAACCCAATCGAAGGCATGGATTCTTCCATCATTTGTGGGTTTGAATTCTTAGACTAGGTTTGAATGTGTTACCATAATCTACTTTCTGACAGAGACTGACTACATATAGGTTCAGGCTCCCTGATTTTCTTAACTGGCTAAGACTTATACACCAGATAAGAAAGTCAATTCTACTACTTCGTAACATGAAAAAATGACAGAGAAATATGTCTCCTGATGAACCAAAATTTTCCCTTGGTCTGCAAGAGATTAAATGTAATTCTTCAAAATGCAGCCCTTCTTTGTTAAAGGAGAAAGCCCAATTATGAAATAATGATTCCTCAAAGACCTATCTACTTTTCTAGGCCTGTAGCCAAGGAAATCATAAAAGTAAAATTGAAAAATTTTTGAATAACATCAATTAGCAGTGGTCAGATCTCAAGAGAAATATTTCAACAATTCAAGACATACTCAAGAGAAAATGTTCACAGAATCTAGCCATAACAACACACACTTGGATTGTCACATCAGTGGGGACCACAGTGTGGTACTTTTATAAAGGCATGATTGTATACTTGTATCCACACATACACTATTGGTCTAAAAAACATCAAATTTTACATAGGTTGTGATAAAGCACTGATTAAGCATTGCAATAATATCTATCTTAATATCTTAAGAATATTCTTAAAACGTTTTGAATTCTCTCTCTGCCTCTTAAATAAAAAAATACATTTTAAGTATATGAAAGGAAAAGAAAGGGGTGTGTGTGTTTGGCAGTTAAGATTACAGGTGGGATGCCTGCATCCTATATCAGAGTGCCTGGGTTCAAGTCCCAGCTCCACTCCCAATTCCAGCTTTCTACTAATACACACCGTGGGAGGCGGCAGATTTTGGCTCAAGCAGTTGAGTGCCAGCCACCCATGTGGGAGACCCAGATTGAGTTCCTGGCTCCTGGATTTGGCCTGGCCCAGCTCAAGGCCATTGCAGACATCTGAAGAGGAAACCAGTATTTGTGAGTGCTCTCTCTCTCTCTCTGCCTCTCAAACATATTGTTTTAATACATATTTTTAAAATGAATTCCTGGCATATTTTAACCAAATGAATGTTCTCAGAATAATTAAGAATCTACCAGATCACAAGCTGCAGAATCTAACTGGCTTACAGAAGCTATTTACCAAAAGATCTTGCTTCGGAGTGAAACATCTAACATGAGTTGAGTTTGAATTTTGGGGAAGGGTAATGTATTTTTGAGATAAGGTTCCTCTGGTCTTTGCCCCAATGCTAAAATTTTTTAAAAGAGCAAGAGAATATTAATGTAAAGACAAATAGAAATTTAAAACACAGCATCAGAAGAAATAACTAATAAATTAGTTGACAAAAGATAGGAAGGTTGTGGCAATCATAAAACCTATTTCAAGGTAGAATATTTTACTTTACAAAATTACATCACCTTAAATTGATCATTTTAGAACCATATAAGACTTGCAAACAAGATGTTCAAGTGCTAATGTGCCACTGATTAGCAACAGTAAATCGCTTGATCTCTCTGAACTTATCTGCACAAAGAGAATATTACTTTGCCTATAAAGATTACAGTATAGTTTACAAATCAAAAGAGCTAACATTTAGGAAAACATTTTATAAACCTTAAATATTAAACACAGAGATGTTTTTAAAGAAAGCTGTCCCACATATGTACAGTTTTGCTTTCTGCAGTTTCAACCCAGGTCAATCATAGTCCGAAAATATTAAGTGGAAAATTCCAGAAATAAACATTCATAAATTTCAAATTGTGTGCCATATTAAGTAGCATTGTGAAATCTCTCACCATCCCACTTGGATCCACCCAGAATGTGAATCATCTTTGTCCAGCATATTCACTCTGTGTTAACTGCTCATCTACTCATTTAGTAGCCACCATGGTTAATAGATCTGCTGTCACAGTATAGCAGTGTTTGTGTTCAAATAACCCTTATTTTACTGAAAAATGGCCACAAAGGGCAGAAGTAGGGATGCAGATATGGCACCAGCATATAAAGCATGAAAAGATGGAGTGGATTTAGTGGCAGAGCAGGTTAAATACCTGCTTGGGACACCAGCAACCCCACATCAGAGAGCAGGTTCAAGGCCAAGCTGCTCTGCGTTGGATCCGGTTTCCTACTCCTGCATTCTTGGAGGCAGCAGATGATGGTCTAAGTGTTTGCACCCAGCCATACATGGGGAGACCAGGATGGAGCTCCTGGCTTCTGGCTTCAGCCTAGCTTAGCCCCGGCTTTTGCAGGCATTTGGAGAGTGAACCAGCAGATAAAATGTGTGTGTGTGTGTGTGTGTGTGTTTTCTTCTTTCTCCCCCCACCCCCTTCCTGTCATTCTGTCTTTAAAATAAATAAATAATTAAGTAAGTAAGTAAGTAAGTGGAAGGAAGGAAAGGAAAGATGGAAGTGAAGGAGAAAGGAAGGAAGGAAGGGATGGAGGGAGGGGTAAGGAAAGATAGCCTGTAGAAATCCGAATGATGCCCTGATTACGGTGGGTGATTTCAACACATACCTGTATATAACTGTATATATGGATTAAGAGTTTAGGCTTTGAATTAGAAAAACCTATGTTCAAATAAGTTTGCATCTGGTATCACAGACAAGTTACTTATTCTCTCCAAGGCTGATTTCTCATATACAAATTAGGAATGACAGTGAATACTGTCAGGCTGCTATAGGGCTTACTAAGATAATGTAGGTGAAGTATACTTGTATAATACATAGTATGCAGTAAATAGTCCACACGTCATTGGATTTAAGATGACAACCAATGTATTGTTGCAGACTGTGGAGCCACAGCGAAATGAATCAATTCTCGGTTTTAGTCACCCAGTAACATGTGGCCACTGACAGGTTATTTAAGTTCACTGAGGCTGACTTCTCATTTACAAATTGGGAATGATATTATCATTTCAAGGGATTACTGGGGAAATTCATTAAATAATATTGCACATGTGAAAGTGTGGCTTATCTTAAGTCTCAATGAATATTACGTGCCATTTTCATTCCTTCCCTCTATTGTTTGAATCCAGAAACATTTAAAGTTAGGTATAATATTTCTGTCCCATTCAAAATGGGGGAAAAAAGGCGGCTAAAATCAAAAGTCCAGAAACTTTTATGACACAGGGTATGGAATGCAAGAACTATGTCAGCACTAAAGGAATGCATGCCTAACAAAGAAACAAAAACAATGAAAAGCATGGTTTTAAAAGCTCAAGAAATTTCAACTTGTTGCCAATAGAAATTGTACCACAAAGAAGCATAAGTTAAAAAAAAAAAATGTAGAGTTCCAATCTTCTTAAAAAGACTTTTTTTCTTTTTTGCAATTTAATTGATTTGTTCAACATCACTGAAAACATTTGTTGCTCTTTAAAACACAGTGTTAGGGGCCAATGCTGTGGCATAATATGTTAATCCTCCGCTTGTGGCACCGGCATCCCATATGGGTGCAAGTTCTAGTCCAGGCTGCTCCCCTTCCAGTCCAGCTCTCTGCTATGGCCTGGGAAAGCAGTGGAGGATGGCCCAAGTGCTTGGGCCCCTGCACCCACATGGGAAACCTGGAAAAAGCTCCTGGTACTTGGCTTAGAATTGGCGCAGCTACAGCTGTTGCAGCCATTTGAGGAGTGAACCAGTGAAAGAAAGACCTTTCTCTCTGTCTTCCTCTCACTATCTGTAACCTACCTCTCAAATAAATAAATAAAATCTTTTAAAAAATGTAGTGTTACAATTATATGTCATGCAAAATTTCCAACTTCCAAATATACATGAATACTATATGCATTTTTCTTATTTTCATGTCATTTAAAAAATACTTTCCTTTGAAAAACTAACTTCCACTTATTTAACCTTGGTTTGCTTTTCCCTTTTATTCAGGTTTGCTTTGCAACAGTCAGTTTTAAGAATAACCACCAGATGGCCCATCCCACAAATGATATAACTTCTGGTTTCTGAGATCATTCTCACAAATTTCCTTTTAGCATGATACCATCACACAGATAGACATAGCTGTCATTTTTTGAAAGACTGAATATATCCTCATTTAAATATTCTGCATTCTGTAACATGTAAACAGAAATTTTTATTGTGATATTGATACTTTTGCAATTAATGTTTCCTCTAATTAGTCCTTTAGACAACTAAATTTTAAAATAAATTTTATTTTTCTTTATTCTGCTGTTTACAGATAGTGTTAGTTTTTATTCTTTAGTCTGAATTTTAGACAAAGCTCTGCAGTCTGTATCTATTTGAACAATATGCTAATTGTACTTTATTAGATGTGTTTGCTTAGAGTAACCTACTTGCATTGATATTGGACAACTGCCAATCTGCAGCTTAATGCCACGGTTGTAATTCAATTGTTAGACTGCATGCTGGTTTTCAAATATAGTTTTACAAAATGAGAACAGTAGGGGGCATGCAGAGCTCAAGATGTTTGTTATCACACTGTATTAGGAAACCATATTTTACCTTCTAGAATCTGTGGTCTTATTTGTTTGGCACACTTACTCATTTTTAACTATGTGTACTACGGAATACAAATATGACATCCTTACAAAAACTTTGACTTTATCTGTCAGTATCATACTGCTGCTGTTTTTAATTTATTCCTATGTCTACTTAAAAGAAATTTTTTAATATGTGACTAGCAACGGCATACTTCATATTTTGCATTTTGATTCACAAAAGCATACTGAACTGTGAATGTACTAAACAGTAATGTTTTATGTAAATGATAGTTTATCATCATTTTTGCACTTAAAATTTTATTGAGAATATGACCTAATTCTCATTACAAATGTGAATTCTGTTCTCTCTTTAAATATTCAACAGCTATAAAATGGATGATTATATAAGGCAGGCAAAAACAGAACCACTTCCTTTATGTGGGAGCTTCTTGTTAACAAAATATCTTTACAAATGCCCAATTTAGTGCCTGCACATCGTATCCAAATGCCACAGAATTTTTCAATTTCTCCTTTAGAAAATTCAGTGGTGCAAAGGTTTAGGGCAGGGTAAAGATAAAAATAACCAACTGATCAATGTGGCTTTGCCTTTGCAAGACTGTAGAAATACTGCAGCATGAACAAACATTGGACAAGTGACCTGTTCATTGACTCTGGAATGTGACGGTCCATGATGGATAAGAATCTTCACAATTTCCACATCTCCTTTCCAGGCGGCCAGATGAATAGGAAAATAACCTTTGTTGTCTGCTACATTGGCTGATGCTTCATATTGTAGTAGTTTGAGAACTATGTCCCTAAGAAAGAAATAAAAAACAGGAAAATACAACAGAAAGAAAATATGCTGAACAACACAGGTTTTATTATACAGATAATTATAAGTATACTAGATACTGACAGACAATTTAGAGTAATCATTCAAAGTACTAAAACATAAAATTGGGTTTAGAAGTTTCCTACCCAATATTTGCTTATTTTACTTACCTAGAAAACCACCAGCAATACCAACAACAAAAACACACATATACACACTGCACAAGCACACACACAGACCACTGACCAACCAATGAAGTTGCTTTATAGAAACCATTTGGACAAAAAATATATTTTAGTAACTGAATGAGTAGTTAAATAAATAAAGAGAATATCTCTCCCCATTTTTAAAAAGAGGTATTTTTCCAGTTATCTTTCATCTGATTTATCTTGAAAAAAATGATGAGGTCACAAATTCCCTGTTTACAGAAAAAGTTACCATAATACCAAAGATATTTAGGGAGTCTATACATCGTTCCTAGAGTAAACTGGAATGAGATATTGAAGATGCATATAAAACAAAAGACAGCACATTAAGTAAGAGACTCCAACAAGTTGTCTGTAATAATACTCCAGGGTTTTGCTGTGTTTTTTGGTTTTTAAAGATTTATTTATTTATTTGAGAGTCAGAGTTACACAGAGAGAGAATGAGAGGCAGAGAGAGAGGTCTTCCATCCACTGGTTCACTCCCCAATTGGCCGCAATGGCCGGAGCTGAGCCCATCCGAAGCCAGGGGCCAGGACCATTTTCTGGGTCTCCCATGCTGATGCAGAGGCCCAAAGACTTGGACCATCTTCTACTGCTTTCCCAGACCACAGCAGAGAGCTGGATGGTATGTGGAGCAGCCAGGATTCTCAAATGGGCACCCATATGAGATGCCGGCACTGCAGGCGACAGCTTTACTTGCTATGCCACACCATCGGACCCTACTCCAGGGTTTAAACAAAAAAAGAGTTTAATAAAAACTCCTGAGCCATTGTACATAACACATTTTCAATGTGTGTTGTTCATACTCCTGTGTTTCTTCATCTTTTTCCTCCAAGCCAAAGAAATGACAATATAAGGGAACTTTATTTAATTTAAAGGAAAATTTCCACCACTGATGCACTTTAAACACATATTCACTATGTACTACCTATAGGATTTTATACTCAATCCCCATCAGGTATTCCAAATAAAAATTCTGAAATCTAAATATTTAAGTTCAGGAAGAATTATTTGAGATTATCAAAATAAATTGTATTACTTTGTATCAAATAATAAAAAACTGTAAAGTAAACAAAAACTGTTTCTTTTGCACGCATTTAAGAAACAAATTCTAGGGGCTGGCTTGGCGGCTTAGCAGGTAAAGCCACCGCCTGCAGTGCTGGCATCCTATATGGGTTCCCGTTCAAGTCCCAGCTGCTCCACTTCTGATCCAGTTCTCTGCCACGGCCTGGGAAAGCAGTAGAAGATGGCCCAAGTCTTTGGGCACCAGCACCCAAGTGGAAGACCCAGAAGAAGCTCCAGGAGGCTTTATATCAGCCCAGCTTTAGCCACTATGGCCATTTGGGGACTGAACCAGTAGATGGATGTTTCTCTCTCTCTGCCTCTGCCTCTCTATAACTCTGCCTTTCAAATAAATAAGTAAATCTTAAAAAAAAAATTTATTAACTCACTAAATGAAATCCTAGATAGATACATATAAATACATACATAAACACACATATACAGTTGCAACATATAGCAGTTTCTTATATAACAAATCACTAATGGGAGGGTGAATATAACAGAAAAATCTAAATTTTTCATAAAATCAGACCCCAAATGAATATAACAAATATAAAAAAGTGAAGAAGCTACAAATGAAAGCAAGGTGAGACTAAAAAGGGTAAGTTACCAGAAAAACAGATAACAACACAAAATTATAACAAATGGTAAAACACATTGCCCAGAATGTGGCCTAACTAAAGGTATAAAATCATAATGAAAGAACCAAGAATCTGCTATAGAAATTTTTAGAACGTTCTAGGGGCCCTAATTTTTCTTCTGATAAATTTCTGAGAAATTGAGAAATAGTTTAACAGGTCTTCTTGAAAACTGATATTATTTTACAAGATCTGAATTTAGAAGGTTTGAATTTGAGTACCAGGTATGCAAACTACCTAAGGCCGGGGCCCCAGAGACATTACTTTTTCTTTTCCAGAGGAGCTTACGTAATAACACCAATGCCTACTATTTAAGACTTGGTAAGAAGATTAAGGGAGATCATTGAAAAGAAATTACTCAATAAATATTAAGGCATTATACAAACACCAGTCCTTGTCCCAAGTAAAAATAAAATATTTTAAAAAGTGAAATGTTCACAGCAAATCACCTTTGAAAAAGAGAATCTGAAAATTAAAGAAAACTTGAAAGTTAAACACTTCACATGTTTCTCCCAATTTCACTGCCATGAAAGATTTCTTATGTAGAGCCTTCCACATGGAGAGGACTAAATAAACTCAATGAAGTAATGAGGATTCAGTACTTCTGAATAACAATAGCAGCTAAGAGCCACAAAATCTGGTTTAAAATCAGAAATCTCAGGGCCGGCTCCATGGCACACTAGGTTTATCTTCTGCCTGCGGTGCCAGCATCCCATATAGGCGCCGGTTCTAGTCCCAGTTGTTCCTCTTCCAGTCCAGCTCTCTGCTGGGAGGGCAGTGGAGGATGGCCCAAGTGCTTGGGCCCCTGCACCCGCATGGGAGACCAGGAGGAAGCACCTGGCTCCTGGCTTCGGATCAGTGCAGTTCTGGCTGTTGCAGCCACCTTGGGGAGTGAACCAACGGAAGGAAGACCTTTCTCTCTGTCTGCCTGCCTCTCTCTCTCTCTCTCTCTCTCTCTCTCTCTCTCACTGTAACTCTTCCTGTCAAATAAATAAATAATCTTTAAAAAAATCATAAATCTCTATAACTTCCTTATTTAATCTGAACAAATCAAATAACCTCTCTCTCTCAGTTATTATTAAAATAGAACTTAGAGACGGTTTCTCACTACCTGTATCAGATGGTTATGGTGTGACTCAAATGAGAAACAGGCATGATGGTAAAATTATGTATAATCAAAAGCTATTCTCAAGCAGGAGGTAGCACTGTAAACAATTCTGTCATATTTTTAAAATAAAATATTACAGCCCTTACAAAGTAAAATAATACTAAAGAAATGTGGTCAAATTAAAATTCCAGTATTTAAAAATAATTCATTTTACCACAAAACAGACGTCTCCAAATTAATGTTAAAGACAATTTTGAAGGAGGTTTTAGTTATATTTATCAATGCCTAACTCAATAAAGAAAAACCTGAAATATCTTCTCTTTTCAAGAGGGAAGACTAATCAACTCATCAATCTTTTTTTCTTTTACTCTCACTCAAAACAATCCAAATTCCATTTGTCCTTTGACTAAAACTTGGTTGACATTTTCTAATACTATATGTGATACGAATTAATTTATTTTGTTAGCAAGATTTATGAAACAATAAAAAAAAAGCCTATTTAAAAGCTGACTTACTGTTCATTTGTATTATATAGTGTTATATTGTGTTTCACATTGTATGTTATGCATATTATATTGTATTATGTTGTATATAACTAAATTGGGAAATAATGTATATTTATGAAATTGCCATTGATAAACATCAAGGTCTCAAATATTATTACTTTTTTAAAAATATTTTTATTTATTTAATATTCTATATTTTATTTTTAAAGTTGTTTTTAAATTTTTATTTAAGTTGCACTTTTTATCTTATCGAGATATCAGCAATGAACTGACTAGGCTCACATAGTATAGAAACTATCTTTGTGAAATAAAAAGTTATATCTTTGATCAAATGCCTATCAGTTTTACTGAATATAAGATAGACAAAATAAATTAACAAATTGTCATTAATCTTATTATATATCCACTAATATCACAGCTAATATGAATTAAATAGAACTTTTTATCCAGGCTCATTAAGAACAAATTAAATTCAAGGTATTTTTTCTTCATATCTGAGAGGCATAAAGACAGAGTTCTCATCCACTGTTTCAGTCCCTAAATGCCCACAATGGTTGGAGGCTGGAGGCTGAAGCCAGGAGCCAGGAACTCAATCCAGGTCTCCCAGGTGGATTACAGGAACTCAACTGCATGACCCATCATGACTGCATCCCAGGGTCTGCATCAGCAGGAAGCTGGAGACAAGAGTCACTATCGGGCATTAAACACAGGTACTTCAAGGTGGGATACAAGCATCTTAACCTGCGTCTTAACCACTAGGCCAAATGCCTGTCCTTTGGGTACTTTCTACAATGTACAAATTAGAAGAGTAGTTAACACTATAACAACACCATTTGACATCATTTTTCTATTTTTACAAGGGCTGAGCCTAATATCTTATTCACAGGTATTAACAAATGATCATGTTGACACTGCATGGTTACCTGGCATGAAATATTAAATTATATTGCAAATTAATGTCTGTAGAACATCAAGTAGCAACATAATCCCTATGTCTTCAACATAAAGTAGCAATGCTTCTTACATCCAACTTTTGAAAACTAAGAAATGTTATAAAATCCTAAAGTAAGTATGACTGACAGGGCACCAGAAAACTAATTCCAGGTCCCAGAGGTAAAACAAAACATCAAATTAAATTTAATAATAATCCAATTTAAATTATCAAAACATTTTGCAGCTTGAATCTAATTTACAAAAATTCAAGTGAAAATAAAAATTCCAAAAGTATTGTTTTGTGACTATATTTAATTTGTATTTATTTTCTGATCTCTAAAATATACAGCTGATTGATACAAAAACCTTTCAAGAAGTTCAGTATATGTTCTGAGCAAAATTAATTAGGAAGATTCAATATTCAAATTTCTTTGACTCAAAAATGAGATTAAATTACAACTGAAGATGTTTGTTTTATTTCATCCTCCCGTAGATGGTAGCATGCAAAGAACTTTGAAATAAATGTAAGAAAACATAGCTGCTGGGGAGAGAGTTTAAAAAAAAAAAAAGTGGAGAGAGTGCAATCTCAGGGAAAAGTTAGGGAGAAAATTGAAGTGGAAATTCCATGGAATGAAGAGGGACACTGTAGATCTAGGTGGAGGTGGGGATGCGCAGCACAAGCATGGACACACACAGGATCCCAGCAGCAGAAAGCCTCAGTGCCAGCTTTGGAGAAGGAGGTGATACCAGACTGCAGCAGCCCAAGCCTCTGGTGATATAGCAGGAGAGGCTGGTATGAGTCTGGCCTGGAGCCCTGTGGGGGACAGGGTACCTGCCAACCTCAAAGGAACAAAGGGGTACATTTCATCTCTCACCCAGCAACTGGGTGAGAGAGGGCAGGTGCCATTTTAGACATATGTAACAGTGGCACCACCTTGTGTTCATGTACCCAGAAACCAGCTGAGAGGAGCCAACTGGTCTGACTGGGAAGATTGACAGGGGACTGGGCACCAAGGAGACACTGTGAGGTGTTCCCAGCCTCCCAACATATAACAGGCTCTGGGACTCAAACTGCCAGGGTGGAGCACCCACAGGCAGCTGGAATATCTCCACCTCTCTCTGGATAGGATGGACTGGTGGGACAGATCAGATCCTCAGCGCCCCATGGCTATGGGAGCCTGTGTCCTGGGACTGTGGAAATACTGTGGCTGTGAGGGAGGGTAGAGGATATGGCTGGGTTTATGGGCAGTTGCTGTAGGTTCCACAGGCTCGGGGCTCCCTGACTGCCTGGGGAGGGTCACCACTGTGGGACCTGTGCTCACACTGAGGACTGCAGAAATCCTGTGTGGTTCTTGTGGCAGTGCAGATCAGCATGCACCCACTGGGGGCTAGAGCCTGGGTACTGATCACCCTGAAACATAGAAGGTGAGGGTGTGACTATGCCAACAGAGCTGATCAAACCCTCAGCCCTCTGATAAAAAAGAGGTCTACCATGCCCAACATGGGTGTCACCCTGGACACTCCCCAACCATGGAGCACTGACCAGAGCTCCATGACTACATCCAGCACACATTGCTGGGTATTCACTGAAAGAACAGACACTCCACTAAGCTACAGAGGAACAGTCCAAATATAAAAGTCATCAGAGGATAAAATCAACAATTATCTCCACAAATGCTTAATAATAAAAGCAGAAATTCAAGAAACAAGAATAGGAAGAAATACGAAGCCCCCAAAGGAACACAGCAAAAATTTGATATTATAATGTGAAGATGAAGACAGTGATGAATGCCAGAAATGGCATTCAAAAGATTAATCATGGTATTACTCGGGAAGCAATCAGAAACAAATTCACAAATTAAAGAAATCCATATATGACATGAATGAAAATGTTTCCAATGAAATTAAGATTTTAAAGAGAAATCAAAAAGAAATATTAGAAATGAAGAATTCAATACCTCAAATTAAAAATGCGGTGGAAAGCCTTAATAACAGACTCGGTGAGGGAGAAGAAAGAATATCCAAGATAGAAGACAAATCATTGGAAATTTTAGGCCAAAGAAGAAGAAGAAGAAGTTATATAAATTAAAAACAGTATTGGAGATTTATGGGACACTATCAAATAACCCAACATACGCATCATAGGCATTCCTGAAGGGACAGAAAGAATGGATTAGAAGGCCAATTTAGTGAAATAATTAGAAAACGCTTAAAGTTTGGAGAAAGAAAGAACTATTCAAGTACAGGAAGCACATACAACTCCTATTGTGGAGCAGGTTAATCCTCTACCTGCAGCGCCAGCATCCCATATGGGTGCCAGTTCTAGTCCCAGTGGCTCCTCTTCTGATCCAGCTCTCTGCTATGGCCTGTGAAAGCAGTAGAAGATGGTCCAAGTGCCTGGGCCCATGCACTCACATGGGAGACCTGGACGAAGCTCCTGGCTCCTGGCTTTGGATCAGCACAGCTCTGGCCATTGTGGCCACTTAGGGAGGAACCAGCAGATGGAAGACCTTTCTCTCTGCCTCTCCCTTCACTCTCTGTAACTCTACCTCTCAAGTAAATAAAATCTTTTTTTAAAAAATAGATATGACCAGAAAAAAATCAACATGACGCATTATAGTCAAACTTTCAAAAGTAAAACATAAAGATTCTAAAATGTACAAAAGAGAATTGCCATATTACTTTCAGAGGATCTCCAATTAGACTCACAGCTGACTTCTCATCAGAAACCATAGAGGCTAGGAAAAAATGGCAAGATACAGTCCAAGTCTTAAAGGAAAAAAAAAACCTGTCAACTCAGAATACTGTACCCTGCAAAGCTCTTATTTATGAATGAAGGTGAAATAAAGGCCTTCAGAAACAAACAGAAATTTAAAGAATTTGTCACCACTCGTCCAGCCTTACAAAAAATGCTTAAGGAAACACAGAAACATAGTCATCACTGTGACAGAGTGTGAAAGCAGAAAATCTCCCAGTAAAAGTACAAAAGAGGGGCCACAGCACAACAGGTTAAAGCCCTGGCCTGCAATGCCAGCATCCCTTATAGGTACCAGTTCAAGTCCTGGCTGCTCCACTTCTGATCCAGCTCCCTGCTAATGCACCTGGGGAAGCAGTAGATGATGGCCCAAGTCCTTGTACACATGAGGGAGACCTGGAAGAAGCTCCTGACTTCTGATTTCAGATTGGCTCTGCTCCAGCCATTGTGGCCATTTGGGGAGTGAACCCAAATGAGTGAATCCAGCAGATGGAAGACCTCTCTCTGTGTCTCCATCCTTCTGTAATTCTGTCTTTCAAATAAAATAAATCTTTTTAAAAAGTGCAAAGGAAATCCAAAGTAAATAATACTTAAGGAAAAATGGGAAGGCCAAGTCATTGCTTCTCAATAGTAACTTTGAGAGTAAATGGCCTAACTTTTCCACTTAAAAGATAGAGACTGGCTGAAGGGATTAAAAAACAATATGTACCTATTCGCTGCCTACAAAAAATACACCTTAACAACAAAGACATACGCAGACTGAAAGTGAAAGGACGGAAAAAGGTATTTCATGCTAACAGAAACTAAAACAAAAATGGCACATGCAGCCATCCTAATATCAGACAAAATAAACTTTAACACAAAAACTGTTAGAAGAGACAAAGAGGAGCACTATGTATTGATTAAAGGATGAATTCAACAGGAAAAATTAACTGTAATAAATGTATATGCACCCAATTACAGGGCACCTAGTTATTTGAAAGAAATGTTAATAGGATTTAAAGGGAGACATAGACTCCATCCTATACAATAGTAATTGGGGACTTCAACTCCCACTTTCAGCAATGGACAGATAAACCAGATAGAAAATTAGCAAGCAAGAAACAGAGTTAATCAACACTATAGACCAAATGGACACAAAAGATACCTACAGAAATTTTCATTCTATAGTTACAGAATACATATTCTTCTCATTAGTGCATGGAACTTTCTCTAGGATAGACTACATGGTAGGCTGCAAAGAAAGTCTCAGCAATTTCAAAGAAATTGAAATCATACCATGGTTCTTCTCTGACCACAATGGAATGAAGCTCAACAACTCAAGAATCTCTAGAACATATGTAAACACATGGAGAATGAACAACAAGCTCCTGAATAAACAGTAGGTCATAGAAGAACTCAAAAGAGAAAGCCAAAAATTTCTGGAAACAAATTAAAATGACAATATAACACACCAAAACTTATGGCATACAAGCAAAAGCAGAGTTAAGAGGGAAGTATATAGCGACTGGTGCCTATATCAAGAAATTGGAAAGGCACCAAGTAAATAAGCTATCAAAGCTTCTCAAGGAACTAGAAAACCAACAGCAAACCAAACCCAAAACTAGTAGGAAAAAAGAAATAATTAAAATTAGAGAAGAAACAAAATTAAACCAAAATAACAATATAAAAGATCAATGAAATGAGTTGGTTTTTTTCATACAGCAATCAACAACAAATGCTTTCAAGGATGCATGGGAAAAGGTATCCTAATCCACTCATGGTGGGAATGTAAACTGGTGCAGTCAGTGTGGAAGACAGTATGAAGATAACTCAGAAATTCGAATATAGGTCTACCATATTTCCAGCAATACTACTCCTGGGAATTTATACACAGGAACTAAAGTCAGTATATGAAAGAGTGATCTGTACCCCCACATTTATTGCAGCTCAATTCAAAATAGCTAATATATGGAATCAATCCAGATGTCCATCAACTGAAGACTGGATAAAGAAATTATAAGATATTTACACCAAGTTATAATACACAATAGAAAAAAATGAAACCCTGTATTTGCAACAAAATGGATGCACCTGGAAGCCATTATACTGAATGAAATAAGTCTTTCCCAAAAAGATAGATATCATATGTTCTCCCTGATCTATGGTAACTAATAGAATACCTAAAAGGTTATCTGTATGAGTAAATGGACACTTAGAGATATGAAGATTTTTAATAGTCCTTGTCTCAACTGTTGAGGAACAGGCTTTTTTGGCATACTATTTGTTGAACTTTTTCTTTGTGTAGGGTTAATTGTATGAGTATGAAGTTAACTGGAAATAGATATTAATACAAAATAAGAATGGGAATAGGAGAGGGAGGAGGACGAAAGGTGGAAGTGTGGCCAGGAGAAAGAATACTGTAGGAAGAATCACTATGTTCCTAAATTTATATATTTAAAAGCCATGAAGTTCGTATACCTTAAATAAAAGGTTTCTAGGTGAATAAAGAAAGAGGAAGAAAGAAAAAGAAATAAAGGGAGAAAGAGAGGGAGAGAGAGAAGAAGATGCGGAATTAACAAACTAATGAAATTCATAAGTTCAATAAGGCTTTTTTGATTTCATTTTTTCTTGAAGCTTTTACTTCTCTTTAATGGAAATAAAGTTGCAGATGTGTTCCAAATGGTCAAAAAATGCCAGGACAATATGTTCCATTTTCTAACTGAAGCATCTGTACATACTGAATTCCCTCTCAGACTTCTAGATTATAGAGTGGATGAGGGTAAATTCTAACTATTATTCTTTTCCAAGTAAGAAGAAATCAGAAAATAGATCTTTCTAGTGACTCATAGCTACATCAGGTACCAGATTATAGAATTTTAGAGTAGGTCCCCTTCTTTCATTAAGAAAAACCTAAGAAAGAACAATTCAAAAATATAGGTACTTTACTATCTGCATTGCAGATCTAATCTGATATACAAATTTGGGTTACAGATTGATAATGGAGTCTATGAAGCATCAAACATATAAAAGAATCTGCATATTTCAAAGATATAACAGTAATTTGTTGACTGGTTTAAATGTAGTATACAAGAATCACAATGCACCCAATATAGTTTAATAAGGTTTAACAAGAAAAAAAAGATAATTTGCTGCATAAATAAAATCAACTGAAATATGAATATACAGTTTTAGATTAAACCATAGAGGGGTATTTAAGATTACTATTTTAAAAGAAAGAAATAAAGGAAAATCAAGAATGGAAAGAAGGAAGGGAACGAGGTAAAACGGGAAGGATGCACAGGGAGAGAAGGAGACAGCAGAAGAGGGAGACAGAAAAGGAGGGAGGGAAGAAGGTCAACTGTCATTCAAAAGAGAATCAAGGGCTTTAAGTTTGTAGCAGGAATCTGGGAGATGAGTACCCCATGTTTTCAAAGGAAAAAGAGAAAAATAAACAGATCTCTACCCTATCCACTGAAGCAGTTTATTTATAATTGTTACTAATAGATTTGTTATATTGGCCACATTTTCCCCCTGACATTTAAAGAGGATAATTTTCTAATCTATAATTACAAATGGCCAAGGAAGTCACCAATAGAGTACTGTTTCTATTGTGTCCAGATCTCGATAATTGTAGATGAATTGTTCAATATGAAATAGTGCATTTTAAGGATAAAATGCTGCTGAGCTTGTGGATAACTAGCGTTAATAAATGAGGACTCCCCCCCCCCAAAAAAAAAAAAACAAATAAGAGGAAGCAGGTTGAATTTGCGGTATGAAGGCTTTAGACTACATGTTGGGAATAGGGAGAAAGTCTGTGCTCAAAGCAAAAGAACAAACTACAGGATCCATCTCAATGATTCTATGAACTTTAGCCTAGAAATCATGTTTATGGAAATAATCTGGAACAGGTGGATACAGCAAAAGTAGAAATATGGAAATGATTTGTTTCTATGCTGACTGCTAAAACTTGCTTGGGAAGAACATAACATTATCAATTGCTATTTATCAATGCTAAGGGAGAACAGCAAGGGAAAAGAAAACAAAAGCTTTTCTTCTCTGGTTCTGAGATATATTCTATGACATTATTTTCTTTCAAACATCTTAAGCCAAAATTAAAATTAGCATTCCACGTGAACATATATTTGACGATCATGAGAGGTAACCCAGAAGTACATAGTGTGAGAGAGAAAAGTCAGAATTTATCCACTGGTAAGCATCGACTTGGAATTAGAATATTTAGGCCCTGGACACAACCATGTCTTAGTACATACGTGACAACTACGTTATTTGTCCAGAATGTCATTGTTTCCCTGCCTGCAAAATGAGGGAGGTAGAAGGATGGGGGAGGGGCAAGGTAGAATAAGTGATTTCTGATTGTAAAAGTCCGTAAGTCCAGAGATAATGTAAATATGCAACATCAATAAATACATATATATATATATACACACTGTATGTGAAAACAGAAATGTCAGAATTAGAATATCATGGTATATAACTGAGCCACAACCATGAAGGTACTTCAAAAAGTTCATGGAAAATGGAATTAAAAGATGCTTCTATTTTGAAGTGTTTGAAGTCAGGCAGTGTTTTCATAATATGCATTTTCTGTGAACTTTTTGAGCATCCTTCATAAAGCCAACACAATGCATCACCACGTTTCCACTGGAAGAACAATGAATATCCAGCCAATATATTCAGTATATTGAGTCATAAAGGATTATAATCCATATGTGAAGCAGATGACTCAAGATCACATAGCCAGAAGAGATGGGGAGATAGGATTAGAATTCTTCTGATTTTTCTCATGTCTTGAAGAAGACATTAAGAAACATCTTACCAGAAAATTTAAATCTTACCAGAAAGTGCTTTAAAAAGATGAGAACATTTGATAAAAGCAGATACATAGGATTACTACAGAATACCTGCAATAAATCCTTTATCTTAAAAGAAATCTAGTCAATTTTCCCACCTCTTTATGATAATATGAGTGACTGCCATTCAATTTGCTTAAATTACTTAATTTCTAAAGTACCAAAAGGAGCCAAAAATTATGCAGTGGGCCATAAAAAATGCATCTCAATAGGTAGAACTTCATAAGTTGTAATGTGTAAGTCAATAATGCTTTTACTAAATACGTCACTGGAAATCAACATGAAATATGAATGCTAATCCATTTTGGAACAATATTATTTTGAGAAGTACTTAAAATGTCAATCTGAAAATGAACAAATATTATTTGTTCATCTTGTGATCTGGCTGAAGACATTACACCCATTTGATTTGATAAAGTTTATCTTTCCAACTGGAACCTAGAAATATGATATTCCCATGAACCCATAACTGAGATGGCTAAAGAAGCCAACAATATCATCTGCTGTGCCCTCATTTCTCTTTATTGATAATTCTACACAGAATAATAAATAACAACATTCTCCTTTAAAAGATTCAGAAATTTGACCTCATTTTCTGCTCTACAGCAGAAGGGTATGGTAAAATTAAAAGTTTTAACTCAGATGGAAATGATAGATAAAAAATAGGGACTGAGGCCAGCGCTGCGGCTCACTAGGCTAATCCTCCACCTTGCGGCACCGGCACACCAGGTTCTAGTCCCGGTCAGGGTGCCGGATTCTGTCCCGGTTGCCCCTCTTCCAGGCCAGCTCTCTGCTGTGGCCAGGGAGTGCAGTGGAGGAGTGGAGGATGGCCCAAGTACTTGGGCCCTGCACTCCATGGGAGACCAGGAGAAGTACCTGGCTCCTGCTGTAGAATCAGCGCAGTGTGCTGGCTGCAGTGCGCCGGCCATGACGGCCATTGGAGGGTGAACCAACGACAAAGGAAGACCTTTCTCTCTGTCTCTCTCTCTCTCACTGTCCACTCTGCCTGTCAAAAAAAAAAAAAAAAAAAAAATAGGGACTGAACTGGGGCTGGCAATGTGGCATAGCAGGTAGAGCTGCCTGTGACATCAGCTTCCCACATGGGCGCCAGTTCAAGTCTCAGCTGCTCCACTTCCAATTCAGCTCCCTGATAATGGCCTGGGAAAAGCACCAGAAGATGGCCCAAGTGTTTGGGCCCCTGCCACCCACATGAGAGACTCAGATGAAGCTCCTGGCTCCAACCCAGTCCCAGCCACTGCAGCCATCTACTGAGGGAACCAGCAGATGGATGATCCCTCTCTCTGTAACTGACTTTCAAAATAAATAAATAGGATTTTAAAAAAGATATATTTATTTATTTGAAAGTCAGAGTTACACACAGAGAGAAGGAGAGGCAAAGAGAGAGAGAGAGACAGGTCTTCCATCTGCTGGTTCACTCCCTAGATGGCCACAATGGCCAGAGCTGTGCCAATCAGAAGCCAGGAGCTGGAGCTTCTTTTGAGTCTCCCATGCAAGTGCAGGGACCCAAGCACTTGGGTTATCTTCTGCTTTCCCTGGTCACAGCACAGAGCTGGATTGGAAGTGGAGCAGCCGATACTCAAACCAGGGCCCATGCTGACACTGCAGGTGGCAACTTTAGCTGCTATGCCACAACACCTGCCCCCATGAATAAATAAGTTTTTTTAAAAAGACAGGAACTGGGTGAAAAGAAACGCAATTTGGAAATTCCAATAATAAGAATCCAAATAATGAAAAATTAAGCTTATACTATTTTATGTAATTCAGATGATTCTCCAAATAGACTGATGTTAACTTTACTCCAGAAGTTTCATGAGGAAAAAATATCATAGTGATCAATTATGACCAAAACAAATTATGGCTTCATGAACATCAAGCTTAAAATCAAGTATAACTAAGTCCCTTGTGTCTCAATCCACAGAATAAAAGAAGTGTTAGATGAGGGAAAAAAAAGGTTACTAGCATTTCTAAAGCAGTAATTAGCATATGTAAAAGACTAAAGTGTAATGAAATGATCCAGGTCTAGAAAGACTAACTTGGATCATCCTCACAAAGGAAAAACAGAGGGGGAGATAGCTGTGGAGGATCATTTTTCTTCTGGTGGGGCAGGATAGAACATCTGAGTAACTGCATCACTAAATCATTACCTGACCTAGCTATAACAGTGGCAATAAACTGGTGATTATTATTACACACTCTTTCACTCTCCATAATGTATACTATCACATTACTTGAAACATAATTTTGTAAGTTGAAAAAAGTTCAGGGTTGAGCCGGCGCCGTGGCTCAATAGGCTAATCCTCCGCCTTGCGGCGCCGGCACACCGGGTTCTAGTCCCGGTCGGGGCGCCGGATTCTGTCCCGGTTGCCCCTCTTCCAGGCCAGCTCTCTGCTATGGCCAGGGAGTGCAGTGGAGGATGGCCCAGGTGCTTGGGCCCTGCACCCCATGGGAGACCAGGAAAAAGCACCTGGCTCCTGGCTCCTGCCATCGGATCAGCGCGCTGCGCCGGCTGCAGCGGCGGCCATTGGAGGGTGAACCAACGGCAAGGGAAGACCTGTCTCTCTCTCTCACTGTCCACTCTGCCTATCAAAAAATAAAAAAAAAAAATAAAAAATAAAAAAAAAAAAAGTTCAGGGTTAAGAAAATCAAAACCAGAAAGATGATCATAAATTATAAGGAGAAAGCATGTTGGCTAATTCTGAAGGATTTTGAAGTGGTTTGTATAAATGCCTGAGGTTTACAATAACAGGATTCCACTAAGATTTCACTCCCTGTGAATACTCTCATGTTGAGTGAATATATGAAGACACCAAAAACAAGGGAGGGAAGTGTTATCAAGTGGTTTTGTCCCATTTTTCTCCACAAAGCTACACCTAACTAGCATGGTCTTTTCACTGCTGCTATCCTCCCTGTGTGATAGTTGGTGATTTCAGTTGACACTTCACACACAATCATCTTCAGCAGCATTCCTACACACTTTAACTTTCCAGCATTGTTGCATGCTGCCTCTCCAATCATCAGCCCAGTGGACTAAATGGCAACATGAGACAGTATCATCAGACTTAATTAACTTTCATCACATGTAACTAAATAACCAAGATTTCCAGTCCAAATAAGTGGCACTTACTTATGTCCATTTAAGGCTGCATGGTGTAAAGCAGTGTAACCCGAACTGTCTGTGCAGTTCACATTGGGGCCTCGCCAGATGCTGCAAATAAACATAAGCGCAGAGTTAACAATTAAGCAGAATCGTGCTTTGTAAAACAAAAAGACTGACAGTCCCACAGCCAGCAGCACGTTGCATATGAAAATTTCAGTCATGTAGAAAATGACTGCCATCTTTTATGCATTCCCATCAGAACAACAAATTCATTTATTTGATGCAGGGAAATGAACAGGGAACGTAAATATCATCAGGAAGTATTAGCAAATGGGTGTTCACTGCTGTGCATTAAAATCTGGATCCAAATATTCCCTACTGCTTTCTAACATTACCTAAATATTGGAAGCAATTAACGCTCACCTTCAATATTCTATACCAGAGAATAAAAATTTATGACACCTGCTTTCTCACCTTAATATACTCATCCTGAGATGGCAGTGATATATGTAACTTATAAGATATTTTTGCATTATGGGTAGAAACTCTTCCTGCTGTTCTCCTGCTACCAAGGAAATGTATTCAATATTTCATACTTGAAAACAAAACGAAGATTTGGATTGTTATAAAGCATAAGATGTTAATGCTGCCATTAGCATTGATTTTATTATACAGTATAGTCTTGCAAGAACATGTAACTATATAAAAGAGTCTATTTTATTTTTTATCACAATTAAAACCATTTTTAGGTTTTAGAAAAATAAAACACTGAAAAACACTTTTCTAAAAGGAGAGAAAAATATTAATTTATCCGATACTTTTAAGAATATCAAAGATAATATCTAATGGTAATCATATCCTCACAAGATATTTATTCTATGCCAACTGTATGTCACATATTAAGATATGAACTAAGAGCACTCAATCAAAACTCAAGGTCCTTCTCTAAAGGAAAATAGCCTAAGGGAGAAGACAGACATACGAACTAATAATTGCAAAGCAGTATGATAACTGAGGTACCAGAAAGCATGCAGGCATCACTGAGAAGACAAGGTACAGTTATCCCAAATGACAGATGATGATACACTTAAGCTAAGCTGAAACTATTATAATGAGAAGAACACACTCACTTATCTAAGAGTTAAAAGAACAATCAAAAAGGCACAGGGGTCAACTGAAGAAAGGTAGGGAAAAGTAGTAGTAGTGACAACTCAGGCTTCAAGATTAGATGACTGGAAAGAAAATGACAATATCCAAGTATTGTCACTTCACTCCTTCTTTCAAGCAGTGTATCAATAAAGTGGCAAAACCCTGGCCTGCATTAGATATCAAAAAAAAATTTGCCTGTCCCATTTTAATAGGTGAAAAGTGGGGCCAGCACTGTGGTGCAGCAGGTTAAAGCCCTGGCCTGGAGCACTGGCATACCATATGGGCACCGGTTCTAGTTCTAGCTGTTCCTCTTCCAGTCGAGCTCTCTGCTATGGCCTGGGAAAGCAGCAGAAGATGCTTGGGCCCCTGCACCCACATGGGAGACCCAAAGAAGCTGCTGGCTCCTGGCTTCGGATCAGCACAGCTCCAGCTGTTGAGGCCACCTGGGGAGTGAACCGGAGGATGGAAGACCTCTCTCTCTGTCTCCACTTCTCTCTGCAACTCTTTCAAATAAATAATTAAAAAAAAAAAAAAGGTGAAAAGTGATATGTCATTGATTTAACATGCAATTCTTTAAAATATTAGTGGTTTTTTTTGTGTCTTCTTACCTTTTCACATTCTTAGACTTTTTAAACTATTTCTTGCTAATTTATAACAGGTTCTTATATATTAAAATGTTAATCTTATGTATTTCAAAAAGAAAAAAGAGAAAGAAAATGACAACATTAACTAAGAGGTGGAATGGACAGTAAAAAGGAGCCAATCTGTTGGGCGAAGGACACTGCAGAATGGAAAGGAAACAATGAGCCCTCCGTGGAAGACACTGAATTTCAAGTATCTGACACGCTCACATATAAGCAAGGATATTCATAAAGCTATGAAATATTAGCTATTAGAAGCGCGACTTTCATGTCTTCAAATATGGCTCCATTACTTGTGTGAGTACCTCTGAATGAGTACCCCTGAACTTCAATTCCTAAACTCTGAAATGGAGATGATGATAACAATAGCACTAGCTTAGGCAGATGTAAGGATCAACAGTGCTCAACAGTGCTCTAAGGTGAGGTGGAGAACCTTTTTTTTGCCAAGGGCCATTTGGATGTTTGCAACATCCTTAGCAGGCCATACAAAATTATCAACTTAAATATTAGCCTGCTACAGATTTATTGAATTTATAGTCCAACCTGGGATTTCCTTTGCAGGCCGAGACCAAATAATTTGACAGGTCATATACAGCCTGCCGGCCAGACATTTCCCACCTTTGAAAGGGAAGCACGAGAACACAGCACTAACATATTATTAAATAAAGGGACACAAAAGTGACACAACATGAAATGACTAACACCAATAAAAAGAAAACTGAGTGATTACATTAACATCAGACAGACTCGATTTCAGAACAAAGAATATTACATGGGAGAGAGGAAGTTCATAACTAAAAGGGGCCAATTTATCAAGAGAACATAGCAGTCTTAAAAGTTTACTGAATTTAACCAAACAAAATACATGAAGTAAAAACTCACACAATTGCAAAAATAAATAGACCATCTATCTATATTTGGATAGTTAAATATACCTCTCTTAATAATTGACAGAAAAAGTAAAACA
The DNA here is from genome assembly GCF_051225735.1 of Oryctolagus cuniculus. NCBI lineage: Eukaryota > Metazoa > Chordata > Mammalia > Lagomorpha > Leporidae > Oryctolagus > Oryctolagus cuniculus. The sequence goes on from NC_142877.1 coordinate 102,810,450, forward strand.
AAACCAGTGTCCATACATATGGCTTGAATAATAACTATTAACCAACTTGATCTAACTAAAATTTATAAAACACTCTACCTGACAAAAGGAAATGCACATTCATTGCAATTTAACCACAAAACATGCCATAGTGGGGATCATGAAAAAAAAGTCACAATAAATCTAAAAGGATTTAAATCATACAAAATATGCTTTCTGACACCCAATGGAATTATATTAGAAATCAATACCAGAAAAAAAAAAAAAGAAATCAATACCAGAATAATACCTGAAGCCACCAAATGTTGGGAACTAAATAACACATAAATCAGAGAAGAGATCAAAAGGAAACTGGAAAATATTTTTAACTGCAAGAAAAATAAAACAGTATTTTATTTTTATTTTTTTCTTTTAGAAAACAGTATATATCAAAACTTTGGGGATGTAACTAAAGCAATACCTGAAGAAAAACATAACACTAAGAAGGCAAAATTAAATCCAAAAACAGTCCCAGCTTAATAAGTTCAGATTCCAGTTTCAGAAATATAAAAATATATTAAGCCCAAAGTAAGAGGAGAGGAAATATTAAAGACAACAGCAGAAATTAAGACACAGAAAACAGATTAAGAAAGTCAATGAATTTTTAAGTGATTCTTTTAAAAATCTCTATAAAATCAATATATCTATGGTAAAATTGAATAGGAGGAAAAATAGAAGACACAAATTGCCAGTATCATGAAGAGAGGCAAGTTGTCAATTTAGTCTACAGATATGCAATGGGTAGCAGAAAACTATGAGTGACTTTATAGTAATAAAACAGAAAGCAGATAAAATAGCCAGGTTTCTTGAAAGGCGCGAACCACAAAAGCTCACTCAAAAAGAAAAGCAGGGCCGGCGCGCGGCTCACTAGGCTAATCCTCCGCCTTGCAGCGCCGGCACACGGGGTTCTAGTCCCGGTCGGGGTGCCGGATTCTGTCCCGGTTGCCCCTCTTCCAGGCCAGCTCTCTGCTGTGGCCCGGGAGTGCAGTGGAGGATGGCCTAAGTGCTTGGGCCCTGCACCCCATGGGAGACCAGGAGAAGTACCTGGCTCCTGCCATCGGATCAGCGTGGTGTGCCGTCTGCGGCGGCCATTGGAGGGTGAACCGACGGCAAGGGAGGCCTTTCCCTCTGTCTCTCTCTCTCACTGTCCACTCTGCCTGTCAGGAAAAAAAAAAAAAAAAAGAAAGAAAAGCAATAAACTGTACAGCCCTAGATATATTAAAGGAACTAAACCTGAATTTGTAACCAAAAACATTCCTCACAAATTCAAACATTCCAACCAAAATAGGGCAAGTGGAGAATTCTAACAGGAATTTAGGGAATAAATAATAGCATTCTATGAAAACATTTCCAAAAGCCTGAGATGCATAAATACTGCCTCACTTTCTATGGGTCAGGAACCCAAAAACATTATGAAAAAAGTGAGCTAGAAATCAATACATCACTCATGACTACAGATGCAAAAAATCTTTAACTTACAGCAACAGAACCCTACAACAATATACAAAAAGGAAACTATATTACGAAGAAATCAAGCTTATCCCAGTAATCCAAGTGTTTTCTAGCATTAATTATTTACTATACTGACACATTTCAAAAGAACTTATTTGATGATCTCAACAGAGGCAGAAATAATACTTTGCAAAATCCAACATCAGTTTCTAATAAAAACTTTTTACTAACTAGTAATAGAAAAAAACTTCATCAACCTGGGAATAAAAACAAGCTATAAAAAAAGCCTACATCTACTTAAAATGTATGTAACACTTTATGATGAAAGATGGAATGTTTCCCATTAAGATCAAGGACATGACAAGGATATCTGTTCTAACCACTTCTAATTGACACTGTACCTGAGGCTTTAACCAATGCAGTAGCTAAAAAGGCAGTGACAAGAAAAAGAAATAAAAGATATCAAGATTGTGAGTGATTCAGATGCCCAAGACCCATACCATTATACCTGGATTCAGGGGCTGGCGTTGTGGCACAGTGAGAAAGACATGTGGATGCCAGTATCCCATTTAGGCACTGGTTCCTGTCCACTTGCAGTCCAGCTACCTGCTAATGCACATAGGAAAGCAGGGGAGGATGAGCCAAGTGTGTGGGCCCTTGTCACTGACTGGAGACATGGAAGAAGTTCCTGGTTCCTGGTTTGCACCAGCCCAGCTACAGCTGTTGTGGCCATTTGGGGAATGAACCAGTGGATGGAAGATTTCTCAATCTTTCTGTGTCTCTCCTCTCTGTAACTCTTTCAAATAAATAAATAAATCTTAAAAATAAAAAAGAATCCCTGGATTCAACAACCAGCTCAGGCTCCTAACTCCAACTTCCTGCTAATGCAGGCCCTGAGAGTAGTGATGACTCAAAAGTGAATGAGCTCCTGCCACCAACAGGGGAGACCTGGAATGAGTTGCTAGCTCACAACTCCAAGGTTGTTCTCAGACCAGCTCTAGCCATTACAGACAACAGAGACAACTGTAGAGTGAAACAGTGGTTGGAATCTATCTGTCTGTCTGTCTGTCTCTCTCTCTCTCTCTCTCTCTCTCTCTCTCTATATATATATATATATATATATATTTCTGTCTCTCTTTCTTCTTCCTCTCCCTCCACCCTGCTTCCTCTACCTCTCTACAACCCTCTTTGTTTCTGTCTGCCCTCCATGCCTCAGAAAGAAAATTATTGTAAGGAAAGAAGAAAATCTGTCTTATTTGAAGAAAAAAATAGTCACATATATAGAAAATCCTACAGAATTTACAAAAAAAGCTACCAAAATTTAGAAGTGTATTTAATTGGGGGTAGCTGTGTGAAAGTAAAGGGAGCTAACTGTCCTATCTCTGTAATGCTCCTGAAGATACAAAATTATTTCAAATAAATATCAACCAGACCAAAAAAACAAAACAAAACAAAACAGAAAGAAAAGAAACAACAGAGCTAATTATGCCATGGGCCAAATGGATCTAATTGATATCTATAGAACATTTCATCTCACAGCTGCAGAATAATAGGATAGACCATATACTAGGCCAAAAACAAGTTTCAACAAACTAAATAAATGAAATCATATCCTGTATCTTTTCTGACCACATAGAAATTAAGTTAGAAATTAACAACAAAAACTCTAGGAAACAAACACATGGAGACTGAACAACATGATCCTCAGGAACAGTGGGTCATAAAAGAAATCAAGAAGGAAATGAAAAAGTTCATTGAAATGAATGAAAATGACAACACATCAAAATTTATGAGATACAGCAAAAGAGGGTTAAAAGAAGAGTTTATAGCAATTAGTGCCTACATCATAAAATTGGAAAGGTATCAAATAAATAATCTCAAAGACCTAAAAAACTAAGAACAAATCCAAAATTAGTAGAACAATAAAAATTAGAGAATAAACAAAAGAGAAATCAAAAAAAATTATAAAGGGGCCAGCGTTGTGAGGTAGCAAGTAAAGACGCCACCTGTGACACCTCCACCCCATAAGGGCACCATTTCCAATCCTGGCTGCTCCTCCACCAGCCCAGCTCCCTGCTATGGCCTGGGAAAGCAGTGGAATATGGTTCAAGTCCTTAGGCCCTTGTACCTATGTGGGAGACCTGGATGAGGCTCCTGACTTCAGACTGGACCTGCAAAAGTCATTGTTGCTATTTGGAAAGTGAACCAGTAGATAGATCTTTCTGTCTCTCCATCTCTCTGTAAACTCTGCCTTTCAAATAAACAAATAAATCTTTAAATATCTATATTATTTATATATGATATATAATATATATTATATATATAATAAGATCAGTGGAATGAAGAGCTGGTTTTTTGAAAAAATAAATAAATAAACAAAATTTATACACCATTGGCCCAACTAACCAAAAAAAAAAGGAGAGAAGAAGCAATTAATAAAAATCAGAGACAAAAAAGGAGATATTACAACTGATACCACAGAAATATAAATTATTAGAAATCATTACAAACAACTATATGCCAACAAATTGGAAAATCTAGAAGAAATGGATAGCTTTCTGGACACATGCAATTAACCAAAATTGAGGCATAAAGACATAATAATCTTAAAAAAAAAACAATAACCAAGTTTGAGATTGAATCAGTAATAAAGAGTCTCCAAACAAAGAAAAGCCCATGACCAGACAGTGTCATTGCTGAATTCTACCAAACTTTTAAGGAAGAATTAATCCCAATTCTTCTTAAATCATTCAAAACAGTTGAAAGGGACAGAATTCTCCCAAACTCTATAAGTATAAGGCCAGTATTACTTTAATTCCAAAACCAAAATAATGGTACAACAAAAAAATATAAATATAGGTCCATTTCCCTAATGAACATAGAGGAAAAATTATTCAGCAATCTAATAGCAAATCAATCCAACAACACATTAAAAAGATTATTCACTCTAACCAAATGGGATTTATCCCAAGGATGCAGAAATGGTTCAAAATATGCAAATCAATAAGCATGATATAACACATTAAGAAAATGAAGAATAAAAACAATATGATTATCTCAAAGGTGCAGAGAAAGCACAAGATTACACCCTTTTATGAATAAAACCTTTTTTAAAAATTGGTATAAAAGGAATAGACCTCAATGAAATCAAGTAATATATTACAAAATCACAGCCCATATCATATTGCATTTGGAAAACATTTCTGTTAAGATCTGGAACCAGACAAGGATTCCCATTCTCACCACTATTATCCAATATCATTCTGAAAGTTTCAGCAAAAGCCACTAGGCAAGAAAAAGAAATCAAAGGGATACCAAAGAGAAAGAGAGAGAGAGAGAGGAAAGGAAGGGAGGGAGGGAGGAAAGGAGGGAGGGAGGAAGGGAAGGTATCATAATATTCTAAGAATTTTATCTATGAACTCCAAGAAATCTTTTCTTTTATATCAATAAAAGTACAAATAATGAAAAGTCTAAATCTTTTTTACATTTCAAAAAACAAAAATCAATTGTATTTCTACATGCTACAAAATATCAAAAATTGAAATTTTATTTAAAAATTAAAAATACAAAAAATATCATATCATGAAAGTCTTAAAAACTTAGGAATACATTTGAAAAATATATGCAAAATTGCACACTGGAAAACTACAAAAATTTTACCTTGTTTTTCAAAGATTACTTGGTTCTAGATGTGTGAATTAATTTCTGGGGCTTCTGTTCTGTTCTGTTCAGTTGATCCACATGTCTATTTTTGTGCTAGTACCAGGCTGTTTTATTTATGACAGCCCTATACTACTACACATCTATCAGGATAAGATTATATATATCTATGTCGACAGTGATGTAAACCAACCAGATTATTCACATAACATTGGTGAGTATGTAACAGTTCAATCACTTTAGGAAAAACTTGATAGGTTCTTACAAAGTTAAACATAAAATTATCATATAATCCTGTCATTCTAATTTAGACATTTAGTCATAAGAAAGCATAGGTCTACACAAAGACTTGTACATGAATATTCATTACAGCTTTATCTGTAATAGCATAGAACTGAAATAAACCAAATGTCCATTAGCAGATAAACTCTGATGTATCTATACAATAGAATATTCCTCAAAAATAAAAGGAATGAAATATTGAAATATCTAATAACAATGGTTGAATACATAAATCAACTAGATTATCAGATTCCTTCCCTTCTCAAAACAGCAGAATGACTCCCCAGCTGAATAGGAGATTTATTCTATCCCATTGTTAGAGCATTTGACCTCTGGACTAGAGGATGACAGGCACAGTTGAGCACAGAGTTGCCAACTAGAAATGGGAAACTAAAGAATATCTACACTCTAAATACTGAGACCCTTAAACATCTTTCCTTACTGGGTTTCTAATTATCAACAGCCAGGCTTATATAATGCAGATAGCACATTGGAACATCCTTAGGTAGATAGATATAAATAATTCAACAAGACCTAAATATACTGACAGTGAGTATTTCTTCAATGGAACCCAGATGGGGGGATCCAGATCATCCTACGGTAAAGCTAGCATGTTAACAAGTGTTTTACATCAGTACTGCAAAACACAAGGGCAAAAGGGGAGGATGAGCCCCCAATTATATCCTTCATTAATCTCTGTGATGAAGTTACTCCCTGTTGAGGTCACTTCACTCAGAGGCTGGAGGAGCTGCTAACAACTGCATCTCACAAGCTGACACAGGACAATCCACTCACCACTGAAAAGCCCTGATGATATCTCAACACTAAGAACTTAGAGCCTCCCATTAATTAGCTTTTGAAAGCCACTACTCTCAAATATGAACAAATAAACAAAGACAACCAGTCATCTGAGGAAGACCCTATAAGTCAAATAAGGAAAAAAAAAAAGAAGAAGAAGAAGAAAAGAAAAAAGAAACCCCAAGGAAAAATAAAATAAACTTGAACTATGCAGGGAAATGAAAATAGTATCATTAATATCCTTCCAAAAATAAGAATGCAATAAAAAGAAAATCAGAGATAAAAGAACTCTCCAATTTAAAAATGATGATGGAAATTTAAGACAGTATAAGAACTGAAAATAATACTGATAAAATACCACAGATAATTAGAAAAAAAGGCAAAGGTATGAAGAAGAAAGCCTGTAAGAAAACTAGAACAACAGCACAGTAGTTCTTATCTTAAAGTAAAAACACTGGGAGAGAAAAGAATGGAAGAAAGAAATCATTTACAAAAAATTCTAAGAACTGTAAGATGTTAATTTTCAAACTGAAAAGTCCACCCAAAAAAAAAAAAAAAAAAAACTAAACCAAAATCTGATACTATCTTTTCAATTTCAATTAAAATGGATACACTGAAATCCTAAAACACTGACCCAGAGCTATTCTATTAAGTTAAATTTTTCGTCTTTGAACTCTCTACTTGTCTTTACTATTCAATGAAACTTGCACCTGCTCCGGGCTCCTGGCTTTGGATCGGCTCAGCTCCGGCTGTTGCGGCCAACTGGGGAGTGAACCATCAGATGGAAGACCTCTCTCTTTCTACCTCTCTTTCTTTTTTTAAAAAAAGACTTACCTCTGAAGAGCTTGCAATATAATTAGAGAAAAATATATACAGAGAAATCACAATACCAACAGTGAGCACAGTCCATACAGCACAGTAAAACCCCAACAATTGCTTATCGGTTTTATTTCTTGTCATAAAATAAATGCAACAATAGAAAAAAATCTGTAACTCCCTAAATAAATGCTACTATTTAAGAAAGCTCCAATAGAAATCCCTATAGGATTTTAGAGGGAAAACTGGAATAGAAGTTATAAGTTGCATCTAGAATTTTCAGGGGAAAAAATTGAAATATATTCTAATGGGATCACATATCACCAATTATTAAAGCATATTAAAAACAATACCAAGAAACTACTATTCTTGCCAGATGCCAAATGCTATTCAGTGCCAGTGGTCAGTGAATACAAGAGAATTCCTAGAAACAGACCAGCAAAACATATAATAAAGCTGACATCCAAGAGAAGAGAAAGGAAAAATCGTTCAATAAAGAGTCTTGAGAAAAATGTACAATTCTCTGCCTGCCATCATTTAGCAAAATTAAATCCAACATTATACGCCCTTGGCTCCTTCTCAAACTTCAGTTCCCACTCTCTTTTTTTCACACACCATATTACCATAATACAGGTTTCCTTGAAAACACAAGTTCGCCTACACCTATGGCTACTGTATTTGAAAATCTCAAATAATTATATGGTTTCATCTTTCTGTTCAAATGCTGCCATGTCAAGAAACTCTGGCAAAATGATTTTTCAGTCAAAAACAGTACCCTGTCATCATTCTCTTTCCCCTTACTTACAGAACACACCACAATTTGACATTATATTATCTATTTTATTGTCTATCTCCACACCAGAATGGAAACTTAATTACTTTTTTTTAAGAATTATTTATTTATTTGAAAATCAGAGTTATAGAAAGGCAGAGGCAGAGGCAGAGGCAGAGAGAGAGAGAGAGAGAGAGAGAGAGAGAAAGTGTCTTCCATCTGCTGGTTCACTCTCCAAATGATCGCAATGGCCAGGGCTGGCCCAAGCCGAAGCCAGGAACCACGAGTTTCATCTGCATATCCCAGATGGCAGCAGGGGCCCAAGGATTTGGGCCATCTGCTGCTGCTCTCCCAGGCGCACTAGCAGGGAGCTGGATGGGAAGTGGAGCAGCCAGGACTGGAACCTGGCACCCATATGGAATGCTAGCACTGCAAGCAGTGGCTTCACTGGCTATGCCACATCTCTGGCCTTAACCACTTCTTAAAGCAGTGACTGGAATATTGGAGCTAGCCAACAAATGTGTTACATGAATTATAAATGAATATATATATATATTAAAACTGCCATCCTCACTGACAAAGAAAGCAAAAAAATGGTTTTTGAATAAAATTGGGGAAAAAGCCAATAATAATCCGTGATGCATGCGATAAAGAAAAAATATAATAATTTGGTATTGAAAATGTAATGGGGACATTTTTCTAGAAAGAAATTTGACAATTAAAATGTAAAATTTTAAAAGCCTTAATAATATGCAAGCTTATTAGCAAGAAACTCTACCTATAAAGAATTGTTTACAGGAAGCAATTAATAGTTTGAACAAATATATAGTTTAAAAAAATTTATCACAGTGTAACCTAAAATCCTAATAGTTGTATGATTATTTTTTCTATCCAGCACCCATTAGAATAGTTATTCTCTTTTTACTCTCATCAACTAGATTTCTAACAATGCCTGATAACAGTTGGCAATCATCTTTCTCCCTACTTAGCAAAACTGCTTTTTCTTTCTTGCTCTCCAGCTCTTTCATAAAAAGCCCAACAGTAAAGTGGTTAGAGTACCTACTGATGAGTTCCTTTAGCTCATGTCAACCTCCCTGGGAGAGAAAGTACACCAACAGAGTAGCCAGGGATGCTAGAAATGACTCAGTTCTTTTTAGCTTTAAAAATGTCTCAATATAAGTGACAGACAAAAAAAAAAAAAAAAAAAAAACACTACCCAGCAAAGTAAAATATAAAATTGTATTAAAACTGACAACATGCCTATTTGTCAATATTTTAAATTTGGTATGTCAGAAACTTTGCCTAAAATAAATGCTCCCAAATAATATGCGATCCTCAATTACCAAAAATTTAAGTTCTCTGCTATACTATTTGTACTAACATAACAAATTATTATATTTTAAAACAAACAGGATAGGTTTACTGAAGTTTTCAGTAACCAGGACATTCACTAGTCAAACTATTTTATTCCTTAGGCTTTTAAAAATCAAAGAAGATTTTTGCTAAATAAACTATAACCCAGAATTTCTTAGGCCAACATCTACATGCATAGAAAGTAAGATTTAAAACACAGTTACTCCACAAATTGATCTTAATTATATGTTCCACCAACCTATGGAGAAAATCCATCAGGAAAACATAAGACTGTTTTAGCTCTTCTTGATTCCTATCTGACTCTTGACACTCGAGATCATTCCAGGGCACTAGATAAGGACATTCATACAAAATGTGCTCTTAATGCCTCATCAGGGTCAGCCTATATAGAGTGATCTTCTGACAGATGAGACCACTTCAACCAATGCAAAACAAAATCCCTTTTCAATTATTTTCTTTACAATTTGCTTCTATATTTGGATTAACTGGAAACTAAATTATATGCCAGAAGATGATATTTTAGAATTTGAGAAGAATTTGTAATCAAGCAGAGCAGTGAACATAAAGTCAAGAAACATGAGAACACTGCAGCATCTGTTTCTTTCTTCTTTCCACTGTGTCCCTAACTCAAAAGTTGTCAAACATCCCTCCCAGCCCATATCTTCTTGGCCATATGGATATAATTTCAGCAAAATAAACCAACAGATTAATCTCTCATTGTTATGCAAATACTGGTCTATACAACTATTCTGTACCTCAGTGCCCTCTTCAGTAAAATAAAAATACCAGTAATAGCTATCATATAGGGTTGTTGTGAAGATTAAACTGGATAATCCATGTAAAATAGTAGCACAATGCTTGATACACATAAATCATTATTTCTGTAGGAAGAGTTTTAATCTAAGATGTCTCTGTGGTTTGCTAAATTTATTTAGGGTATCGTTAACAATGATCATATGGGTTTTCTTTTTTAATGCATGAACATTTCTAATTTCTGATAAGAAGAAAATTTACACTCCTGAAAGCAAATTTATCTTCTTATGGTATATATTTCTAATATAATATTGAATTGGATTTGTAATAAGATTATGCATCCATATTCATAAGTAAAACTGATCTCCAGTTTTGTCTTTTCAGTTTTGGCATTAGCCTAAGGTAAACTGAAGAATTTTCTGCTGAGTGTTCTAATCGCCAGCATATATCAACTATACTGAAAATGTATGTTAATTGAATGTTTGCAAGAATAACATAAAATCACCTTGGACTGAATTTATAGAATAAATTCTTAATAAATTTCCAATGTTTTCTTGTTGATTTATTAATACAACCAGCTTTTTGTTATAATAATTTGTCTTCTGTCATTTATATTTTTTAATGTATCAGTTACTTCCATTTAGGTTTTCTAATTTATGGATCAAAATTATATATACTTTTAATTGGTATCTTCTCTACTTATAGTTCTGTCACCATTATAATTCCTGACATTCTGTATTATTTTTCTTTTCTTGTTTAGTCTGGGTAGGTTTATTTAATTAATGCATTCAACAATTCACTTCGCTTAGTTTTATCAAATATCTATTATATCTGTTATTCATTTATGTACTTTTTAAATTTATGAGTTTCTGTTCTTAACTATAAGAATTCAGTCAACTATTTATAATATATTTTTCTAGCTCTTTAAGTAAAATATTTATTTAATTTGATCCTTTCTTATTTATAGGTAAATGCATTATCAACTGTGACATTTTGATTAGTATGGTTTTGTTCACACCACTTCAGTTTTAATGAATCAAATTTTCACTTCTATTGCCACATATACAGTCTGTAACAGTTTTTATTTTCTACTTACCCTGAAAACTAGCAATCTTTTCTAAATTTGTAAGTATTTAAATTCATTGTATTTTAATGATATATATATATTTTTTTTCTTTGAAAACTATCATGCTTTTTTCCTATGTGCAAACATGATTCACTTGATCAAACTTCAGTTAGGGTCCTGAACCTTCTTCTAGGCCCACCTATATGTTTCCTTATAATATCCAAAGCATGAATATACAAACATATTTGAGAGAAAGAAAACATATTTGAGAGAGAGAGAGAGAGAGAGAATGTCCCCACCTGCCAATCTACCTCCAAAATGCTGGCAACAGCCAGGAATCTCAATCCAGGTCTCCCATATGGGTAGAAGGAATCCAGTCACCTCAGGCATTACTACTGCATCCTGGGGTCCAGATGAGCAGAAAGCTACAGTCAGGAGTCGAAGCCGGGGATCAAATGCAGACTCTGACATGGGACACTAGCTTTCCAACTTTGAGGCCAAACATCTACCTCATAAAAAATCCACTTTTAGCAATAACCTGGCTAAGTAAGTTTAGCAAGAGCCTCCCCCTCTCTCCGGTGTCTAATCAACCTCAATATCTAATCAGGTTCTTTATCTTTAAGAATTCTTCAGTTGATATCTGATCACCCTGACCTATCTTCAGTAGAATCCCACTAGATCACAGTAGCCAGATTCTTCACTTACTCCTAATGTTTCCTCCGGTTTTTCTATCCATTGAGCTACATCCTATTCCCTGGCTATAAATTCTCTTATACGCTGTATTAAGTGTTGAGTCCAGGGGGTGGCGCAGTGGTGCAGTGGGTTAATGCCCTGGCCTGAAGCACTGGCATATATGGGCACCGGTTTGAGACCTGGCTGCTCCACTTCCTGTCCAGCTCTCTGATATGGCCCAGGAAAGCAGTGGAGGATGGCCTAAGTCCTTGGGCCCCTGCACCCACGTGGGAGATGCAGAGGAAGCTCCTGGCTCCTGGCTTCGGATCTGCACAGCTCCAGCTATTGCGGCCATCTGAGGAGTGAACCATCGGATGGAAGACCTCCCTCCCTCCCTCCCTCTCTCTGCCTCTCCTCTCTCTGTGTAACTCTTTCAAATAAATAAATAAATCTTTTAGAAAAATACTTCAAAAAAAAAGAGTTGAGTCCAATCAGTCCCCTTTTCCACTACAAACTCGCATAAAAGTGGCCCCTATACCTATCAACATGATCTGAAAAGTCTTCCTTACTGCACTTTAACAAGCATCACTAATTTTTTCCTTTAATTGTTGAGTATTAAAAAGTGTATTCTTTTATAGGGCAGGGTGTCTATTTTTCAAACTGTTCAATAGCATAAGTGAAACTATCTATAACCGTATTTAATGTGTCTACTTAATCCCCAAATTCTGAGAACCATTATCACACACAGAACATCACTGTGACTGACCTAGTATCAAGTTTTCTTTGAATTTCTAAGTTTTCTTCACATGCAATGTCACATCAACCTTATAGATCATAGGTTTTATTTCACAAAAAACTCCTAATTAGTTCTCTACTATCCTCTTGAACTTGAATTACACTTTCCATGTTCACAGAAGTCCTGTCTTAGGTATTGGAATAAGATTACTCCACTCCAGAGCTTCAAGGGGTCATTAACTTTAAGAGACATGATAGAATGGTGGTAAGCATGATATGCTCATTTTTTAGGGAATAATAGTCTTTGTACGAGTTTATCAGCTTTCCTCCCCTCCTACAGTGGAAGCGAAAAATCACTTACGTTGTTTTCTCCTCCAAAGTCCAGAGACGTGGAGACTAAGAGTGGGGAGTTCTTACACAAAGGAATGGTTGACATATTCAATCCATGGTTAGACATGCTCTCTGCTTGACCTATCCTAGAACTTCAGGAGTTAAGGCAGGGTGGGAGTAAAAGATGAAAATATGGAAAAACATTAAACTGAAATGATCAACTGTTCTTGGTAAGAAACTGCAGTTTCTAAAATGTATGGAATAGGGATCCTGTCCAGAACCAGGGGAGATAGAAATGAAATAGCAAATGATAGATGAGGCTGAAGATCAGAGGCTGGGCATCAGTTAATACAGCAGGAGGTGAACAAACAGGAGAGGAATACAATCTATGACTACCTGCTGGGAGTAACAGTTTCTATCTGTGGGAGGGCTGCTGACAAATTTGCTTTGGAGTAAAGATAAGGAGAAAAGGTCAGAAATGTTCCCCTTGGCAGTCACATGGTATTAGAAGACTTCCCTTCTCCCTCTTGCTCTCCTTCCTGTAAAGCGGGGGTGGGAATTTAGGAATAGAAGAAACAGAAATGCTACAGAAGAAAGAGAAAGTGCAGACCATGTACTTCCCACCATTACATGCTACTTATGCAAAGGGAGAAAACTTTAAATGAAACCTTAGGGAGAAGTTTTCAAATGAACAGAACCAGCAAAACTGGAAGATAAACTATCATATATCAAAACTTAATGTAAAACATCTGGCACATGAATGCATAAATAGATCAATGGAACCAAACAAAGCCCAGAAACAGATGTAAAACTATATAGCCCCTTGATTTATGAAAGAGATGACACAAAAGTACAGTGAAGCAAGTATTGTCTTTTTATTCTGAGCTGCTGAGTCAATTTCACTGCCATAAGAAAGAAATGAATCTCAACTCCTACCTTTAGTCATATATAAAAATCCTAGATGGATTATAGATCTGAATTTGAAAGGCTAAGACATAATTTCAAAAAGAAAATAGAATGTGTCCATGGCATTCAGACAAAAATTTCTTAATACACAAAAGTTTCTTAACACAAAAAAGCACTAACCATGAAAAGGAAAAAAAAATGGGGGCTGGTTAAGCCACTGCTTGTGACGGGGCATCCTCTATCAGAATGCTGGTTTGAGTCCTGGTTGCTCTGCTTTCAATCCAGCTTCCTGCTAATGGACCCAGGAAGGCAGCCTAAGTACTTGGGCCCCTGCCACCAGATAGGAGGGAAGTGACGATGACCAAGATGGAGTTCCTGGCTCTTGGTCTGACCTGGCCTAGATCTGCCTGTTGTGGCCATATGGAGAATGAACCAGAGGAAAGATATTTCCTTCTTTCTCTCTCTCTCTCTCTCTCCCCTCCTTCCCTCACTCTCCTCATTTTTCCTCCCTCATTTTCTCTCCCACGACCTTCATCTGTCTCTCCCTCTGATACTCTACTTTTCAAATAAATAAATCTTTCAAAAAGAGAAAACAAATTATCAACTGCACTACATTAAAAGAACTATAGTTCATCAGAAGACATCATTAACAGACAACATAGTCCACAGAGAATATTTTACGTGTGTGTCTGTCCAACTGACAGAGGACTTAGAACCAGAATACATAAAGCACTGCCACAAATCGAAACCAAAGCCAAACAAACAAAAATCTGAAAGACACAAAAACTCATTATAGTTAAAAGGCTTAATACTCTACCGAATAAGAAGTTTAACAAGTAAAAAGCAAAAAGACTCTTTAGTGGTTACGTAGTAGTCGATCAGGGCTGCTGGGTCATGTGTTATGTCCGTGCTTGCACCTTCCACACAGGTCCATGGCATCTCCACTGCTTCCACAGAATCTCCACTGCAGTGTCCCCTGCAACTTTGCCCTGAGAGTGCACTTTCTCCACTTTTTTTCTACTATTTTCACCTAGTCTACAGCAGACCGCCCTGTCACTATTCCGTCATCTTGGAACCCAAAAATGTCATTTATACAATTAATGTTTATAGCTATTGTCTATATTCCCACTAAACTAGAGTCTTTTTCTCTTTACTTGTTAAACTTCTTACTCGGTGCAGTATTAGGAATTTTCACTGCAATGACATCTTGGCCTTTGAGAAAACTTAGCAGCAGGAAGGTCTCTAACTCCCTCTCTGGAGTGCACCTTAAACCCTATTTACCTTCCCCCAGAATAAGCCATCAGTCCCTCACTTCAAGGGCTATTCTGAGCCCAGGGGAAAGGAACATAACCTTCTGTGAAGAGAGAGATCCCAAGAAGAATCTAAGCAAACGAGTCTTGTTAAGTTCCCTCCAGTTTACTGCCATGAGATCATACCCTTCTAGCCTGTAAGTGTACTTACACATGATTATCAATAAAACGTTTCCCCTGGGGCGGGTAATGTGGCACAGTGGGTTAAGCCATAGCCTGCAATGTCAGCATCCCACACTGAAGTTCCAATCGAGTCCTGGCAATTCTGCTTCCCATCCAGCATCCTGTTATATTCCTGGGAAGGCAGCAGAAGATGGCCCAAGTACCTGGGCCCCTGCCACCCATGTGGGAGACCTGAATGGGGTTCTAGGTTCCAGGCTTCAGCCTGGCCCAGCTCTGGCTATCATGACCACTTGGGAAGTGAACCAGCATATGGAAGACTTCTCTTCCTCTCTCACTCCCTCACTCTGCCATTCAAAATAAATAAATCAATGTTTTTTAAAAATTTATTTATTTATTTTGAAAGTCAGAGCTACAGAGAGAGAGATAGACAGACATCCTCCATCTGTTGGTTCACTTCCCAGATGGCTGAAGCTAGGAGACAGAAAACTTCATCCAGGTTTCCCACATGGGTAGCAAGGGCCCAAACACTTGAGCCATCTCCCACTGCTTTTCCCAGGCCATTAGCAGGCAGCTGGATTTGGAATGGAGCAGCCAGGCCTCAAACCATTGTCCACAAGGAATGCCAGTATCCCAGGCAGCATCCTTCCCAAATATGCCACAAAACCAGAACCCATAAATCAATCTTAATTTTTAAAAAATAATTTTCCTTCTTTCTTTGGGTCTTCATTCCTGAAGCCTCCCAAGCACATAAAATTTACATTAAACAAATTTGGATGCTTTTCTCTTATTAATCTATCTTTTGTTAGAGAAGTCTCAGCCAGGAACCTTACAAAGGATGAGAAAAGAGGTATTATCTCCCATACAAAATCTTGATTCTGGTTCAGCTTCATTTAGCCAGATGATTTCCTTGAGAAATTTTATCTGAAATAGTAGTATCACAAAAACTATTTAAGGTTTACCCTCATGCACAGCTATCACTTGAATACAGATAGCATAGTCAGAATTATTTTCCCTAAGCCAACTAGATCCACTCTTTTAGAGAGTTCCTGCTTTCTCAGTCTGGAATCTTGTAAGTCTCTCTGAATATCAGATGTAGAAGTTCCATGATACTACATCAGAACGCAGGTCTTCCCTCATCCACTATAGCAAAGTTATAGTAAGAACTCTGTACTTTCAAATGAAAGATTCAAATTTGTCATTTCCTCAAGGAAATGCTTTTTTTTAATTAATGCTTCCTTTATCTACTTTATTATTATTCTATAATATCTATGACTAGCGTGTTTGATTCCTGATACCTCATATATATCTTTTTCTCTCTTTTTCCTCTTATCTTTTCTACTGCCTCCTGAAATAATTATTCCAGTTGTATTTTAAACCAGTGGTTTATTTGCCAAATGTTCATTCATTGTTTCTGAGTTATTTACTTTATAAACTCTCACCTGTAACATTTACCTTAAATATCCTGTAATTTGAAAGTTCTATATGCTGGTGATAGCCTTATTTTTTATATGTGTAACTTCAAAATAAATCAAATTCTCTTATGTTCTAAATGAATTTTCAAAACATAAAATACATCAATAGTTCTAGATTTCATAAAATAACTATTTTTTTTTTCGTTTTTCATCCCTAAAAAACTAACTGGGATCACTTTATAGTCCTAAGCAGAAATATCTCAATTATGTTAAATGACTCAATGGATACAGTTAATTTTGTATTGAGACATTAATTTGCTTGAACTTTCTTTTTCAGTAAGGTCTGTTAATTAATGTCAAGTTTAAAACTGATCATTTTAATTGTTTCTGTCAAACACATATGGGGGAAATTCTTCTCAGCTAGCTCAATATACTCCAAGTCATATAAACATATAAACAGTTTAAGTTCTCAATAACTAGAAAAAATCAGAAGAATCTTACAAAAACCCAATAATATAATGAAAATTAATAGCACAAAAGAAAGTCAACAATATGGTTTTCCTTTCTATTTTCTTTCTGTTTCCATAAAAATCTACACTAAAAGGAGAAGTTTATGTTTCTACCCTATGCATAAGTTTTAGCTCCTCCTGATACAACAATGACCATGAATTCTTACTTTCTGAGCAGCTACTCTCCACCTCTATATTTTCCAAATCCAGAAATTAGACATTAACTTTTTTTTAACCAGACCATTCTAACTATAGAAATTATCAAATAAGGCCGGCGCCCCAGCTCACTAGGCTAATCCTCCACCTTGCGGCGCTGGCACACCGGGTTCTAGTCCCGGTCGGGGCACCGGATTCTGTCCCGGTTGCCCCTCTTCCAGGCCAGCTCTCTGCTATGGCCAGGGAGTGCAGTGGAGGATGGCCCAAGTGCTTGGGCCCTGCACCCCATGGGAGACCAGGAGAAGCACCTGGCTCCTGCCATCGGATCAGCGCGGTGCGCCGGCCGCGGTGCGCCGGCCGCATCGCGCCTGCCGCGGCGGCCATTGGAGGGTGAACCAATGGCAAAAGGAAGACCTTTCTCTCTGTCTCTCTCTCTCTCTCACTGTCCACTCTGCCTGTCAGAAAAAAAAAAAAAAAAAAGAAATTATCAAATAAAGAAAACTAGTACTGGAGGCTGATGCTGCGGCATAGCAAGTAAAGCCGCCTTCTACAGTGCCAGCATCCGATATGGGCTCTGGTTAGTGTCCTGGCTGCTCCACTTCTGATCCAGCTCTCTGCTATGGCCTGGGAAAACAGTAGAAGATGGCCCAATTCGTTGGGCCCTTGCATTCATGTGGGATACCCAGGAGAAGCTCTTGACTCCTGGCTTTGAATCAGCACGGCTCCGGCTGTTGCAGCCAAATGGAGAGTGAACAAGCGGATGGAAGACTTCTCTCTCTGCCTCTGCCTCTCCGTAACTCTGCCTTTCAAATAAACAAATCTTAAAAAAAAAAAAAAAAAAGAAATAAAACTAGTATGTTGCTTGATTTTCTGTTGCGGGAATATTAAAAACAATTTGAGAAAAGTCCTAACCAGAACATGTTCAGGAAATTCTAATTCAGAATTTTTATTCAGAAGATTAGAAGCCCCTATGTTTCTAGCTAGATAACAACATCTGACTATCAGTCATAGCTACAGAAAATCTTTTACCAGACCATTTGACACAATTAACTATGCAGTATGTATAAAGGGATCAAGTAGTGGCTTTCAAAGTGTTTTCTTCAGAACCTCTCAAAGAACTCAGTTAAAAAAGACCACATTCTGGGCTACTCAGCTTCATTCAGATAGATATCTTCGTTCATTTATAATATGAAATTTATTAAGCTGCCTGTTATATGCATATATTGTGGTTAACTAGTACTTTCAGGAACCATACTTCTGAATAACAAAGGAACACAGTCATCAGGGTGCTCAGTCTGATTAAGAATGAAAATACGAAGTGAATAATCATATAAGAAATTAATTAGTGGTCACTGGAACAAACACTATAAAAGACATGAATAAAGTGCTTTAAAAGCAAATAACAAGAAGTCTTTTGTGAACTTCATTAATTTTATGAATTTTCCCATATTTTAACAGAATAAAGGCTATGTGCTCTCAAGCCACCAAAATAACATTAAGGTAAGGTAACACTTCTTGTGTCAATTACAAAGTCTAAACTCTGATACCTTACTTTATTGTGACACTCTGATCAAAAGAATCATGCATTCAATCGTTAAAGTACTTTGGGGCTTTTGAGCTACAAAGTAACTTCACTTGAATAAATACCTATACCTCAAAATACTTTATAGAATCTCTAATATACTAGGCAATCGTTGACAACATTTCCATATTCATTTCCAGCATTTCTCAGAAATTTTATGTTTTTTCTAAATACCAACCAAAAAAAAGTCAAGAAATAGGGAAAATAAGAACTAGGAAATGTATTATAATTCTTCTGTAAGAATTAAACCTTAATAATACAGAGATATTACTGGATAAAAGAAATATATTGATGTCAAGTTGGATATAAGAACAGCAAATATTGACTTATGGAGGGCAGTGGAACTCAGAAGAACTCATTCCCAAAATGAACACACTTTGAAATGCTGAGCACTTTGAATTAAAGGAAACTGATGGCATTAGAAATTGCTTTAGAATGGGAGTCCCTCTAATCTTCCCTATGACATGTTTTCTCCCCAGAGCCAATCTCTGTAGTTCCTTTACCTTACTGAGGAAATTTAGTACAAAAGAAACGTAGTTGTCTTGAACCCCTTCCCTAGGTATCTCATCAAATAACAAGGAAAAATTAACCACCAGAAAAGTAACTAAAATATCATCATGTCCAGCCAGACTTTTCAACTATTCTGACAGCAGCTCCAAGAGATTGCCTGCATCCTTTATCCTGTAAGACAAACTTCATTCACAGCAGAGATCCAATCGTCACCTTCTCCTAACTTGTTGCCACCTCTCTCAGAGCCAGGAGGAACCTTGTCCCAGACTATTATTTGTTCTCTAGACTAATTCATTTCTACAGAAAATCATCTAATCTCTCTCTCAAACTAATTACAACCCACCCCCCATAAATTTCTCTCTCTGCTCTGAAAAGGGTATTTAAATTACAACCATTTAACCATTTACTTGAGTATCATATATTTTGTATGGCTCTCGTGCACATTTGCACATTAAATTTATATGCCTTTTCCTCTTGTTAATCTGTGTATTGTCACAGCATACTCACTGATCAGACCTTTGGAAGGAAAGTTTGCACTTCCAAACAAGTGGAAGGGTAAGGTAATTGTTTCCAGGAACGAGGGAAGGTGAACATAGGACAGAGTAATTTCCATTTAATCAGTCAATCTCTTTTGCTGCTATAGCCAAGTTGTAAGACAGCTTTCATGGCCTTTCATGCTGCTAACAAGGAATCACCTTGTAAATAAAATAAAGATTAACAAGTTTATATCCATAATACACTTTACACAAATCCCCATGAGTTGTTCGTCAAGAAATAAGTATTGGATGCAAAATAAGTCCTTACATAGGAAATTTTAATATTGGTTCTCTGTGGTGCTGTGAGCTTCGTTATAATGAATCATATAATTCAATTACTACCCAATAACTATTTACTGGTGTTTTCTAATAATTGGACACTTACTAGGAGTTACTGTTTTTTATAAATATGTGGACTACTAAAATTAGTAGTTCTCATATATATATATATTATTTTTTTTTGGACAGGCAGAGTGGACAGTGAGAGAGAGAGAGACAGAGAGAAAGGTCTTCCTTTGCCGTTGGTTCACCCTCTAATGGCTGCCGCGGCCGGTGCGCTGCGGCCTGCACACCGCGCTGATCCGATGGCAGGAGCCAGGTGCTTCTCCTGGTCTCCCATGGGGTGCAGGGCCCAAGCACTTGGGCCATCCTCCACTGCACTCCCTGGCCACAGCAGAGAGCTGGCCTGGAAGAGGGGCAACCGGGACAGAATCCGGTGCCCCGACCGGGACTAGAACCCGGTGTGCCAGCGCCGCAAGGCGGAGGATTAGCCTAGTGAGCCACGGCGCCGGCCGCTAGTTCTCATATATTTTAAAATATTTAAATATTCAAAATAATGAGCAAAAAAATTAAAGAGTATTTTAAACTATAATGGATTGAGTAGGATTTGCCTCCCCAAAACTCATCCAGCTATTTAAATGCCGTCTTAATGTTAATGGTTGATAGTTTAAAGGTAGCGACTTGATCTAATTATGGTGTCTAAGAGGTGGAGCTGGTGGAGCTCTTTGGGTCATTGTGTGTATGCTGTTGGAGGGCGGTTATCACAAGAGGTTTGACGGTTTACTTCAAGTGCTGCCTCGCTGTTCTCTCTCTCTCTCCTTTCTGGCTCACCTGCGTGATGGTGCAATCACACATCAGATACCTGATTATGGGGCCACCTGATCCTATAACCTCCACTGTAACCTGAAGTAAGATTTTTTTTCCTCCAAAGAAGCTCCTCTCAGGTATTTAAGTTAAGGTAACAACAAGCAGATGAAAGTATTCAAAGTATAAGTTGATCTCAGGAATTTCCAAAAGTTCTGGAAACTCTGATTTCTCAATCCTGAAACCCAATGATTAATAATTACTGAAAGCTTGGATATACTACTTGGGATAAAAAGTTGACTAACAAGTTTCTCTACCTCTTTAGAGTTCAGGGTTTAGGGTAAGATTTAAACATGGAAGCCAAAAATAATTTTACAAGTGTTATGATAAAATTCAATTTTGGGTACAGTGAAGACACAAAGGCAAAAAACATGAGCCAATTAAGCCTACAGAGGTCTGGAAAAGGCGTCATAACAAAGGAGATGACTTCTTGTTTGTGTCCAGAAAAACAGAAATCTATCTAATGAGCAGAGTAGAGGAAGGATGAGATGGCTGGCAGAAAATACAGAGAGATGACTCTGTGCCCAGGCTGGGGTCATGAAGCGTCATGGACTGTTCAGCAAAAATTTAGTAATCAAAAGGTGAGGTGTTTGATGAGACAACTAGAAAGAGCAGCATGTGCTTTAACCTGGGGAGAGTCACCTAATGTATGGTAAAGTGTCTCAGGACTCTAAAGTAGTTAACTGACATAATACAACTTATATGTTAGAAATAGCTCTCTGGAAAATGCATTAAAGATAGTTCAAAATGTGTAAGAATAGAGATTACTAGAGCAATCACAATTCTGCAAGCTAGGAACATCCTTAAACAATGCAATTCTATATATCATTAAAGACCCAAATATATCCAACCACTATAGAGTAGAAAGACCAAAGAGGAATTAGAAGTAGAAGTACAAAGAATAAAGGTCAAAATAAAAAAAATTTAAGAGAAAGACAATGATTATTTTGATTATATTATGAATTAAAGAGCATGATAAACTCAACTCCTTTCAGCTGTGTATCTGTGTGGAGGCAAACTGTTGAAATCTTTATAAAGATATTTAAAAATGAATCTTAATGAATAATGGGATGGGAGAGGGAGTAGGAGATGGGATCGTTTGCGGGTGGGAGGATGGTTATGGAGGGAAGAAACACTATAATCCAATATATATATGAATTAATATATATATAAATCCAATATATATATATAAATTAAATTTGGCTTGAGGCTACAACCTAACAATGTAAACTAACCAAAATCCTAAGTTAGTAGTTTACTTTTCTGACAAATAACTGTCAGCCACAGTAGCACAGTTTCAGTCAATGACAAGTGGTTGCAGCCAGCATTTGGCCTAGCAATTAAGACTCCAGTTAGGATAACCAGATTAAAAAAAAAAAAAAAAAAAAAAAAAAAGATAACCACATCCCATATTGAAATGCCCAGGTTTACTGACTGTGACTGGCTCTGTCTCCTGACCCCAGCTCCTACTAATACTGACCCTGGGAAGCAGCAGATGATGGCTCAATTAATTGGGTTCCAGCAACCCATGTGGGAGACCTAGATTGAGTTCCTGGGCTCATGGCTTGGGCTAGGTCCAACCAAGGCTTTTGCAGGAATTTGGGTAGCAGACCGGTGGCTAAGAGTGTGCTCTCTCACGCTCTCATTCTCTCTCCCCAACCCCCTCAAAATTTCCTTGAACAAATAAGAGTGTCAATTGTTAAATCAACGACAGGAGTCACTGTGCACTTGCACCCCATGTAGGACCTCTGTCCCCAAAGTGTTATGAGAATTATCAGTAAAACTAGTCTTCAAACAGCATTTTATACGTTGTGTATCTGTGTGGGTGTAACTGAAGACTGGATAAAGAAATTATGGGTTATGTACTCTTTAGAATACTATACCGCAGTAAGAAACAATGAAATCCAGTCATTTGCAACAAAATGGAGGAATCTGGAACACATCATGCTGAGTGAAATAAGCCAGTCCCAAAGGGACAAATACCATATGTTCTCCCTGATCGGTGACAACTGACTGAACACCAAAAAAGGAAACCTGTTGAAGTGAAATGGAAACTATGAGAAATGGTGACTTGATCAGCATAGCCCTAACTGTTAATGAACAACTTAAGACATTATCCCTCTTAGTAGTTTTTTTTTTTTTGTCTGTTCTACTTAATATGACTGGTTTAATTCTGTAATTAATACACAGTTATTCTTAAGTGTTGAAATTTAACTGAAATGTGATCCCTGTTAAACATAAGAGTGGGAATAAGAGAGGGAAGAGATGTACAATTTGGGACATGCTCAAGCTGACTTGCCCCAAATGGTAGAGTTAGAAACATACCAGGGGACTCCAATTTAATCCTATCAAGGTGGCATGTACCAATGCCATCTCACTAGTCCAAGTGACCAATTTCAGTTCACAATTGATCATAATGAAAGTTCTAAGAGTCAAAGGGAGCACATAGACAAGTCTAGTACCTGCTAATACTAACAGATAGAATAAATAAAGGGGAGAGTGATCCAACATGGGAAGTGAGATACTCAGCAGACTCATAGAATGGCAGATGTCCTAAACAGCACTCTGGCCTCAGAATCAGCCCTAAAGGCCTTCGGATCTGGCTGAAAAGCCCATGAGAGTATTTCAGGCATGGAAAGCCAAGACACTCTGGCAAAAGATCTCTGCGAGTGAGATCCCAGTGGAAAGAACAGGTCTTCAAAGAAGGAGGTACCTTTCTCTGAAGGGAGGAGAGAACCTCCACTTTGACTATGACCTTGTCTGAACAAGATAAGAGTCGGAGAACTCAAGGGGCTTCCATAGCCTTGGAAACTCATGACTGGTGCAGAGGGAGATTACTGATGCCATAAACAGGAGTGTCAATTTGTAAAGTCAACAACAGGAGTCACTGTGCACTTACTCCTCATGTAGGATCTCTGTCCTTAATGTGCTGTACATTGAGACTTAATGCTATAATGAGTACTCAAACAGTATATTTCACTTTGTGTTTCTATGGGGGTGCAAACTGTTGAAATCTTTACTTAATGTATACTAAACTGATCTTCTGTAAAAAAAAAAAAAAAAAAAGAAGAAGAAATTATCAATTCCCAACTTGACTCTCACTGGGATTAAACATGACAATAGGTCTGATGTGATTTCATCATCATTTAAAAAATCATCTATTATTTTTCACTTTATGTTTCTGTGTGGGGAGAGGGAGTGGGAAAGGGGAGGGTTGTGGGTGGGAGGGACGTTATGGGGGGGAAGCCATTGTAATCCATAAGCCGTACTTTGGAAATTTATATTCATTAAATAAAAGTTAAAAAAAAAAAGAGATATACCTAGTTACTCTATTCCTGATTCTATTAAAGAGTCTATATAACTTTATCCTCCTCCTGATCTAGAGATATTTGCAATTATCATAGGAGGGGGGTGAGCATTTGGCAAAGAAGTCAAGATATCACTTGGGACTCCCACATCCCATATTGGAGTGCCTGAGTTTAAGAATTAGGGCTGTTGAGCTTCACATTGAGCTTCTTGCTAATGTGCATCCTGGGAGGCAGCAGGCTCAAGTAGCTGGGTCTCTGTAGCCCACATGAGAGACCAGGATTGAGATCCAGCCTTCAGGCCTCAAATTAGGCCTGGCCCAGCCCTGGCTGCTGCAGGAATTTAGGATATGAACCAGCAGATGGGACACTGCTGTTTCTCTCTCCTCTCTGTCACTGTCTCTCCCTGCCTTTCAAATAAATATTTTTAAAAATCAAAATTATATAGAATTTATAAGATTGTTTTTAATTTTCCAAAAGTAATCCATTGTCTTGTTATTTTTCTTTCAGATTATATTTAGGAAAAGCTATTTATTGAAGGAACATTTATGAATAATAATCAGCCTTCCACAAAGCTAAAAGCTCTTATGTCTCCTTCCCCCATCATCCTCTTGCCATTTAGAGTCTTATGCAGATTTTGTAAACAATTAAATCTGTTCACATGCAAACAGATCAGCATAATCATGAACAATGATAAAGGAGTTCACACACTTATTTTCTTCATGTTCTATCCATGCTCCTTTTAAAAGACACTAATATACCCTATTATGTATTCCAAAGCTGTTACACATAAGTGAATGTTCTTTTCAGAATTCTTTTGACATGATACTGGAGCAGCTCCAGAAAAAAATTAGCACTTTTGGAGAATTACATTGCATCTCTTTTAGTAGCCAAAGAGGAAGGGGGCTGGAGGTAGGGTGGAGCCAAAGATTAAAATAAATGCATTATTCATTGTTAACATGGTAGAGACTTTTCTCTCATTTTTCATTTTAATAGCTCTACAACTAATTTTACTGTTAACACTGAATTTTTAAGAGTGGTGTTTTATAAATCATTTTTACAAAGAAGAAGGCTAAAAAGATTTTCTGCTCACCATCAGTGCACAAAATTGAACAAGTGACAATCTTCACACACAATATGCTTCCAATGGGCATGCTCTTATGCATAAAAAAGGAAACAAAGCATTTCAGGATTGTATTTGTAAAAGGATTACTTTTTAAAAGAGTACTGAGCAAATTTCAGAGTAGAAAAACATCAAAGGCTCTCCAGCAGTCAAATTCATCACTGGATTTTTTTTTAAGGCAACACTTAAGGCAAGATATCTCAGCTATTTACATAATGTCTACAATATGAAAAAAACACAAAGGTAGACAGCTAAAGAACCTACTTCCTATACAATATTTTCTGTTTGTCTCTCTACCAGTCACTTGAACAAGGGTACTACTGTTCTGCCAAAGCAACAATGTCCTAAAAATGGCCTCATGCTTTGTATGACTCTGCCTCTTCTAGCTTTTTTATATATTTTGCTTAATGCAGCAAAAACTATGAATGCTGTTCCAATACCAAGATACAAAACACCTTTCAATTGAGGAAATTCTAAACCATTCAAGTTCAGGAAATTACTAGAATCTTTAATATAAAATAACAAATTATTCTCATGTACTGTTTTCATCTCCCACTCAACAACCAAATGCTACAATCAATTCTATTTGTCTTAACCCGCTACCACCAAAAATTTTTAATGCAAGCAGAATCCAGATATAGTAGAATGGGAATGAAACAATGATGATGTAACGAAGGAGAAGTTGACAGAGATAGGGCAAAATGGGATTCATCTCCCCTGGATTCAGTTATCAATTCTTAACTCAGCCAGTGCTACTGGACCAGATGGGAAGAACAGTATGGTACAGAATTCTCTATCCCTAGACCCTGCTGTCAAGAGAAATGAAGAATTAATCCTCCTGAGGCACTAAACCTGACAGTAAACTTCATGTGATGGGTACCATTCAATCATACACAGGCTGACCTGGTGATTTTTGGATTCTCGTTTTTTTTTTTTTTTTTACTTCCTGCTGATTTTCTACATGTGTGCCTCTCAAATTTCTTTCTTAGTCTTTGACCCCTCTCCAAAGGTCAATCATGTATTTCCAGACCCTGCCATGGATCTCTTTTGTCCCTTTAATTCCCCATCCTCCAAACCAACTCATTTCACCCTAAACCAAGAAGACAAAAAATTTTTAAAGAAAGCAAATGTTCTGCCACTTAATGTTTTACCTGTGGCTGGCAACTCCATTCTCCCGGGGTTTTAAACTTTAAATTTCAAAGCAATAACTAAATTGCCTTTCACTCTCTTCCGTCATATGACATTGGTAACTTCATAAAGTCTAATAGCAAATGACTTGGCAAAACTATATGCTCTCTTTTCCAATTTCCACTGTAACACTATTTTAAAGTTTGGACTATCAAGACCTCTCACTTAATTGTCACAAACACCTAAACTATCCTCTAACTTTCATTCTCTTTGCCTTCAACTACTTATACCTACTATTAAACTAATGATCTTATAGCTCAACTATGATCCTACCCCTTAATACTCAAAAATCTTCAGGGGGGTTCACAATGACTGTTGAAAATATTTAGGGGCTGGCACTGTGGCGTAGCGGTTAAAGCCGCCTGCAGTGCCAGCATTCCATATAGGTGCCAGTTCGAGTCCCGGCTGCTCCACTTCCGATCCAGCTCTCTGCTATGGCCTGGGATAGAGAAGATGGCCCAAGTAGTTGGGGCCCTACACCCGCATGGGAGACCCAGAAGAAGCTCCTAGCTCCTTGCTTCGGATCTGCACAGCTCCAGCTATTGCAGCCAATCGGGGAATGAACCAGCAGGTGGAAGACTTTCTCTCTCTCTGCTTCTTCTCTAACTCAGACTTTTGAATAAATAAAAACAAAATCTTCAAAAAAAATATTTAATGTAAATATCAAAGGTTTTATGATTTCATCTCAAGCTCTTTCCAAAATAATCCAACACAATCTCCTTCATATATTCCATGTCTGAACCACTAGACTACATATTATTAAGTGGAATGTATCTGCACTTGTTTCACTTGTGTCCTTGTCCATAGTTTCCTCCATGAATTGTCCTCCTTTGTAATGGGCTCTGGGCTAGACAGTAGGATAAAAGGGTAATAAAAGATTTTACATATATTCTAATCTTGTTAAAAGAATCAGCATGGGCTTTGGAGTTACACAGAATTGAGTTTTGAATTTAGATTGTGCATTTACTGGCTCTCTCACTTTGGGCAACTTCTTAACCTGTGAGACAACTTTGTGTCCTGTGAAATAAGAATAAGAAGGTCTACCTAGGAGAGTTGCCAGGAGATATAACTAACATATTTTTCAAGTCTGATATCCTATATTGCATGCAAGAAATTCCTATATATGATTAGTTTCTCAAAGCAGAATGTACTAACCACACTAATAGGTTAGTTCTAACCTGGCCAATTCCTGAACTAGTATAGACAGCAATTGCCACTTTCTTCTACTCCTTTTACCCAAGTTTTGAGTTTGCAGAGACAAATGAGAGTATTCCACAGTTCATGTGTCTGGCCCATTTGCTGAGTGGCATTTTCCATATTTCCACACCATCTAAGCAATAAGGATCAATGTTAATGAGTTGCTGGGACAGCTTGAGAAACTGACTGATAGTGCCAGAGAGGTATACTGGTCTCCAAGATAAGCAAATAATCTTATTCCCCTTCAAACTTGTATTCTTTAAGTAAAATTCAAAGTTTACTTCATGGTGGAAGGGCAGTCCCCAACTGTAATATTTTTCCACTCCAAGACACTGCTTAATTCAGTAGGAAAGAGGTAAATTTACATTTTGTCATATTATGTAAAGAATGGGAAAATGACCTATTTAGTGTTGTGTTTCTAGTCTATCCCAGTGATGTTTTACCATTCTTTAGACCTACAGCTCAACATGGACTCAGGGAGAATATCTGTGCAGATTTGCCTACCTAGAATCCATTTCCTCATTCTTCAGGTAACAGCACCCTTTTTTCATGTAGAGCATTCCTTCTCTATTTCATCCAGTTTTGGTGGGGTTACAAATGAACATGCCCTACTCTCTTCCAATCAAAGATGATTAGTAATCCAAACTATGCCAAGAAAACTCTCTCCGCATTTGAAATCCAAAGTGCAGTGGCTTGAAAATGGAAAAATAAAGTCCTAAAATTGGAGTTCTGACATGACTAATGAGAAGATCCTGCCACTTAGAAACACTGAGCCTGGACTCTAGCTTTGACCTTAATTCTGTAAATTATCCAATAATTTTCCAATAAAATCCTTCTCTGCCTTCTTAACTAAAATTGGTTTCTATTTCTGTTGATCAAGAAACTCCTGATGTAAAGTTGAAGCCATTTTATCTGAGTCTGGGCTTTCCAGGTGGAAAATAAACTACTTTAAAAGAAAGCTAAACTGTATAACAATAGTGTCTATTACAGAAGTATCTAGTAGATGCAGACAAAGTATTTGATAAAATACAACACCCTTTCATGATGAGAACTCTAAGCAAACTGGGTATAGAAGGAACATTCTTCAAACCAATCAAGGAAATTTATGACAAATCTATGGCCAGCATCATATTGTATGGGGGAAATGCTGGAAGCATTCCCACTGAGATCCGATACCAGACAAGGATTCCCACACTCACCACTGCTATTCAATATAGTCCTGAAAATTTTAGCCAAAGCCATTAGGAAAGAAAAAGAAATCAAAGGGAAACAAATTGAGAAGGAGGAGGTCAAACTATCCCTATTTGCAGATGGCATGACTCTATAAATAGGGGATTCAAAGACTCCACTAAGAGAATATTGAAACTCAAAGAATAGTTTGGTAAAGTACAAGAATATAAAGTCAATACATAAAAATCAACAGCCTTTGTATACACAGACAATGTCAAGGCTGAGATTGAGCTTCTAAGACCAATCCAACTCACAATAGCTACAAAAAAAATCAAATGCTTCGAAATAAATTTAACCAAGGATGTCAAAGATCTCTACAATGAGAATTACAAAACATTAAAGAAAGAAGATACAAAAATTTGTAAAAATCAATATCATCAAAATGTCCATTCTTCCAAAAGCAATTTACAGATTCACTGTGACACCAATCAAAATACCAAAGATATTCCTCTCAGATACAGAAAAAAATTATGCTGAAATTCATATGGAAGCACAGGAGACCTCAAATAGCTAAAGCAATCTTATACAACAAAAACAAAGCCGAGGCATCATAATACTAGATTTCAAGACATTGTAATAGGCAGTTATAATCAAAACAGCCTGGTACTGGTACAAAAACAGATGGATAGACCAAAGGAACAGAATAAAAACACCAGAAATCAATCCAAACGTCTGCAACCAACTTATATTTGACCAAAGAACTAAAGTCAATCATTGCATCAAGGACAGTCTCTTCAACAAATGGTTCAGGGAAAACTAATTTCCACATGCAGAAGCATGAAGCAAGACCCCTACATTACACCTTACACCTACACAAAAATCCACTCAACGTGATTTAAATATCTAAATCTTCAACCTGACACCATCAAATTATTAGAGAACATTGGGGAACCCTGCAAGACATTGACACAGGCAAAGAGTTCTTGGAAAATACCCCAGAGGCACAGGCAGGCAAAGTCAAAATTAACAAATGTGATTTCTTCAAATGGAGAAGTTTCTGTATGGCAAAAGAAACAGGTAAGTGAGGGAGCAACCAACAGAATGGGAGAAATTATGTGCAAACTATGCAACTGATAAAGGATTAACAACCAGAATATACAAAGAGATCAAGAAACTCAACAACAACAAAGCAAACAACCCACTTAAGAGATGGGCAAAGGACTTAAACAGACATTTTTCAAAAGAGGAAATCCAAATGGCCAACAGACACATGAAAAAATGTTCAGGATCACTAGCTGTCAGGGAAATGCAAATCACAAACCTCAATGAGGTTTCACCTCACCTCAGTTAGAATGGCTTTCATACAGAAATCAATAAATAACAAATGCTGGTGATGATGTGGGAAAAAGGTATCCTAATTCACTGTTGGTGAGAATATAAACTGGTAAAGCCACTACGGAAGACATTATGGAGATAACGCAAAAATTTGAACATAGATCTATCAGATGATTCAGCAAACCCACGCCTGGGAATTTACCCAAGGGAAATGAAATCAGCATATGAAATAGTTATTTGTACTCCCATGTTTATTGCAGCTAAATTCACAATAGCAAAGATATGGAATCAACCCAAATGCCCATCAACTGAAGACTGGATAAAGAAATTATGAGATATGTACACCACGGAATACTACACAGTTGTAAAAAAAAAAAAAAAACCTTTTTTTTTTTTTTGCAATAAAGTGGATCAAACTGGAAAATATCACTTTTGAAATAAGCCAGTACCAAAAGGAAAATACCATATATTTCCCCTAACCTTTGATAATTAGCAGAGCACCTAAAATCTATAGAAGTGAAATTGACACTTTAAGAAGCAATGACTTTGAATAGCCCATAATTTTACTGCTGAGGAACAGTATCTTTTTTCCATACTATTTTTGAATGCTTACTTAACAGAGTTAACCATATGTGTCTAAAGTTAACTGAAAACAGATCTTAGTAAAAAAAAAATAAGAATGGAAATAGGAGAGGGAGGAAGAAGAGGGATGAGAAAGAGTGGGAGTGCAGGTGCTATGGGAAGAATCACTATGTTCCTAAAGTTGTAATTATGAAATGTAAGAAGTTTGTATTCCTTAAATAACAGTTTTCTGGGGAAAAAAAGAAAATAGGTCAGTTCCCCCAGATTGTTCTATAGATTCAACACAATTTCCATCAAAATTTACACATTTTGTGGAAGTGAACAAAAGTATTATAATATTAACATATAAAAGAATCAAGAGAATATTGAAGAGATGGGAAGAGACACACCATCAGATAACTGTGGCAATTAAGATAGTGTGGTATTGGCACAAAGGTAAATGCACAAACCAATGGCAACTAAAATATAAAATAGACCTGCACACACACACACACACACACACACACAGATGCTCTGCTGAGCAGTAGAGAAACAAAGGACTTTTTAATAAGTTGTGCAGGTTCAAATGAATATCAATATGGAAAATGAAAACATATCTCATATCACATAAAATCAATTTCTAGTAAGATATCTAACTGTGAGAAACTAATACAACTTCTTAAAAGTTAACATGAGGAAATATTCATGATCTCAATATAAGGAAAAATTTCTTAATTTTGACACAAAAACACTAATAAAGGAAAAGAATAAATATTTGAGCTAGTTCAAATTAACAACTATTATTCATCAAAGACAACACTAAGAAAGTAAAAAGGCAAATCACAAATGTGAAAAAATATACTTACTTGAATGCTAAAATAAGAGAGATTATCAGTGCTAGATGGTATTTTAGGTAGGGACCACTCATATATTTCTAGTACAGGCAAATTTTTTGAGCAGCCCCTCTAGGCAAAACAATAAGCTAAACAAATGCATACTTGTTTACCTTACTACATCTCTTCTAAGCTTTAAGACCTACTTCACGGAGGAGAGAACTTCCGCTCTGACTACAACCTTGTCTAAATAAGATCAGAGTCAGCGAACTCAAAAGGCTTCCATAGCCTTGGCAACTCATGACAAGAGCCTAGGGTGATTACTGAGCCATAAACAAGAGTGTCAATTTGTTAAGTCAACAACAGGAGTCACTGTGCACTTACTCCTCATGTAGGATCTTTGTCCTTAGGGTGCTGTACATTGAGATTTAATGCTATAACTAGTACTCAAACAGTATTTTTCACTTTATGTTTCTGTGTGGGAGCAAACTGTTGAAATCTTTACTTAATGTATGCTAAACTGATCTTCTGTATATAAAGAGAATCGAAAATGAATCTTGATGTGAATGGAAGGGGGGAGGGAGTGGGAAAGGGGAGGGTTGCGGGTAGGAGGGACGTTATGGGGAGGAAGCCATTGTAATCCATAAGCTGTACTTTGGAAATTTATATTCATAAAATAAAAGTTAAAAAAAAAGAAAAAAATATTCAGTAAATCTATAACCCATGTGGTTAGGTTTAAACTGAAAACTACCTGTTTGAGAAGAATTATAATTAAAATCCTAAGAAAACATTTTAAAATAAAATAATGGTGACCTTAATCTCAATTTTTTCCAACAGCAGACTATTATAAGACGAAGATTTCCCCCTATAGTTTCAGATTTGTGTTCTTTGTGAATCTCAATCACATACGAATTTTGTGAACTTAAGTTTCATGGAAGTCTTTTCTTTGGAGCCATTGAATTCTTTCAGAGAACAAATGTATTAATTTCCTACCTGGAAAGTAGATGCCTAGTTGACGAGCTGCTGAAAGCAACTAAAAGAAAGCTCTGACTGTTCTGTATACACACTTTCTACCTATGCCCATGTTTTCTGCCTCAATACTCATCCCTTGCCCTCAGCTCTAACCTCCAAACCTTTCATGTATTTAAAACAGCCATATTTTCTGTAAGTCTTCTCAAGTTAAACATACTCATCTCCTTCAACTGTTTATATATCATTTTAAAATGTATTAATTCATTCAAAAATATTAATTGAATGTCGATTATCTTGATGGTTAATTTTATGTGTCAACTAGACTAGGCCAAGATACCCAAATACTTATCAATGGTATTTTAAATGTTTTTTGAAGGAATTTTTAGAGGAAATTAACATTGAAGTCAGTAGACTTTAAGTAAAGCAGACGTTCCATAATGTAGGAGGGCCTCACCCAATCAGCTGAAGGCCTTAATAAATTAATTCTCTCTGGAAGAAGAGGGAATTCTGCTAGGAGACCGCCCTCAGACTTGAACTGCAGCTCTTCCCTGCGTCTCCAGAACGCTACCAAATTCTGGATCTGCTGAATTTCTATGATCATGTGAGCCAATTCCTTAAAATAAAATTTTCTTCCTTTCCTTCTCTCTATATGGAGTATATTGATACTCTATAAAATTTTTGTATCAAAATAACCTTTTTCTTTTAATTCCATTTCCCACAAAATTTTTGAGGTACCCTCAATACATCCTGTTGGTTCTGCTTATCTGGAGAACCCAAGCTGACACTGCTGTGTACCAGAAACAAAAGCAGGATATACTTATCTAGTCTTGTGGATCTCCTCATCTAAATTTACTTCATCACGTCAACATAACTCTAAAAACTGCTCCTAAACCACACAGATTCTTTGAAATGCAATTTGAGCTGAATATAGAATAAAATAAACTCAATTTTTTTCAGCTCTCTACTTCTAGTTACTATAATTCCTTTATTGCAGCCAGAGCAGCCTAATCCACATCACTACTTATGAAAGCATAGAATGACAAAATCCCCAAAATGTCACACAATCTATTAGCAAGCCATACCTCTCCAATTTTGCATTTCTACAATTACTTTTTGGGGGACTGCACATAATACTTAATATGTGTTCCCACTAAATTTCATCCTTTGAAATTTAGTTTCTCATTGAATTTTTTCAAAACCTTTTTTGGAATCCTTACTCAGTCATTCAAAACATTTACAAACATTCTCAGCTTCATATTAATGAAATATTAGTCTATATCATACTAAAATGATACAGCTGAGATCAAGAGAAATTTCAGACATTTCAACTTAATTTTTTTTTTTTTTTTTTTTTTTTTTTTTTTTTTTTTTTTTTTGACAGGCAGAGTGGACAGTGAGAGAGAGAGACAGAGAGAAAGGTCTTCCTTTGCCGTTGGTTCACCCTCCAATGGCCGCCGCTGCAGCCGGCGCACCGCGCTGATCCTGGCAGGAGCCAGGAGCCAGGTGCTTTTCCTGGTCTCCCATGGGGTGCAGGGCCCAAGCACCTGGGCCATCCTCCACTGCACTCCCTGGCCATAGCAGAGAGCTGGCCTGGAAGAGGGGCAACCGGGACAGAATCCGGCGCCCCGACCGGGACTAGAACCCGGTGTGCCGGCGCCGCAAGGTGGAGGATTAGCCTATTGAGCCACGGCGCCGGCTTCAACTTAATTTTTTTAAGATTTATTTATTTATTTGAAAGTCAGAGTTACACAGAGAGAGAGGAGAGGCAGAGAGAGAGAGATAGAGAGAGAGAGAGAAGGAGAGGGAGAGAGAGAGAGAGATCTTCCACCCAATGGTACACTCCCCAATTGGCCAAAACGGTCGGAGCTGCACAGATCCGAAACCAGGACCCAGGAGCTTCTTCTGGGTCTCCCACATGGGTGTAGGGGCCCAACCACTTGGGTCATCTTCTACTGCTACCCCAGGCCATAGCAGAGAGCTGGATCAGAAGCGGAGCAGCCGGGACTAGAACCAGTGCCCATATGGGATACTGGCACTTCAGACCAGAGCGTTAACCCACAGACCAGGGCGTTAACCACAGCGCCGGCCCCAGACATTTCAACTTTAAACAAAGCTTTAATTCAAGTGGTATTGGCAAAAATATACTGCCACTGAAGTCACAGGAAGTACCGACTTCCTTTTAAACTTCCAACATAGGATTATCGTGAGGGTTAAAATATACATAAAGCACTTGACACAATGCTTAGAACACACCAAGTATTTGCCATGTGTCTCCTAGCACAAAGTAAGAACTCATAAAGAGCTAGATCCTTTCCCGCTTCATCACATTCCCTTGGATCAGCTGATAGCTAGATCAATTAGCCTCTACTTGAAGTTGCTGCCTGAAGAGACTACCAGTAAAGGCTGAAAGTTCTTTAAAAGATACCAACAGGTTTAGAAGGATACTTCGATTCATTCGACAAAC
Organism: Oryctolagus cuniculus; assembly: GCF_051225735.1. NCBI lineage: Eukaryota > Metazoa > Chordata > Mammalia > Lagomorpha > Leporidae > Oryctolagus > Oryctolagus cuniculus. The sequence goes on from NC_142877.1 coordinate 102,845,513, forward strand.
TGCAACCTCTAGTCAGAAAGGAATAAATGTAGTGACGTCTGAGATTTGATTCAACATTTAACTTGCATTTCAAAACGTTAGATTTGGCAAGATCTAAAACAAATTTTGCCAAGCCTTTAACTTTTTTACTTACATGTGTCCAAGAGAAAGCCAGCATATAGTTTTGAATCATCTAGATTACACTCATTAAAATGTATGGAGTGCTTTATCAAGCCACAAAAACTGCCCCAGATCATTTACAGTTTAACTCAGAAAAGAAAAAAAAAATCTTATATAAACCACAGCTCTTTTATACTAAGTTGCTGAGACTTAGAGCCTCCTGAAAGAAAGAAATTTTGTAGAGGTAATTAAAGGAGTGAAGTAGCACTGAATATACAGGAAATGGAAAAATATTCCAAGAATGCAGACAGAAGTGATATTATATAATAGCTGACAAGGACCATATGCAAATCTCAGTGATTGCATTTTGACTTAAAGATAGTTTTCTAAAATGTCTAGAACAACTGGATTTTTAAGGACATCCATAAAATTACTGTCAGGAGAGATTGATGCAACACATTCTTACTGTATGTCTCTGCACTTGAGGCCCTCTACATGCCCTTGCCCTCTGAAAGCTTACATTACATGGGGGAAACAGATGTATTTTTTTAAGTGAAGACACTAAGGTGCAGTGAGAGCAACTTTAGGAAGAATAAAGGCATAGGAAATAGCCCGATTATCATGGATGTAGAGTTGTGATGTCAATTTGATTAATAAAAATGAATCAGATTTTCAAATTCTTAGAGACCCTGAATTGTTCATTCATCATCTCTAGTTTTTCCAAAAGGAATCAAGGTGCTGGTAAGTGCTTTGATAAAGGCAGAGAGAAACAAAACTACATCTCAGTATAGATTTTCTGACCCCGCACCCAATATCCATCCATTCATTCGACCTCTACTGAGTATCTACTGCAACTAAACACTGTGCTTGCTGCAGAGAAGGTGAAATTTATTTTTATAGAGAATTTTAATATAAATTTCAAAAGTACAACTTTTGGATTATAGCGGCTTTTTCCCCCATAACCACCCTCCCACCCACAAACCATCCCATCTCGTATTCCCTCTCCCATCCTTCATTAAGATTCATTTTTCATTATCTTTATATACAGAAGATCAAGTCTATACTAAGTAAAGATTTCAACAGTTTACACCCACACAGATACACAACGTATAAAATGCTGTTTGAAAACTAGTTTTACCATTAATTCTCATAATATAACACTTTGGGGACAGAGGTCCTACATGGGGATCAAGTGCACAGTGACTCCTGTCACTGATTTAACAATTGACACTCTTATATGACACCAGAAATCACCCGAGGCTCTTGTCATGATCTGCCAAGGCTATGGAAGACTCTTGAGTTCACAAACTCCAACTGAGAAGACAAAATTTAAAAACATTATTCCCCAACACAGTCCTGGAAGAGAGATAAGCATGAAAACAATGGATCCCTAAAAGACTAAAGATGTAACACAAGATTGTACAAAGTTCAAGGGAGATCCTAACTTTACTTAGGAAGATGGATCTACTTCAGCAAAATCATATAAAAAGAGTAGAATTTTCCAAGAAACACAAAAGGAAGAAGAATATTTCAGAAAGAGAAAAGACAATGTGCCAAGAACACTGTACAATCAGGAAAGTGTAAGAATAAAACGTGTAAGGAGTACCCTACTTCTGTGGTTTTTCTTATTTTTATCAAAGTAGCATATAAATATAGTCAAATAGTGCTTACAAAAACAAAAACTTAAAACAGAGTAGATCTGTGGCAATCTCTCTGCTGGTTACTATCTCATCAAGACTCACTTCCACATGCAGCCACTTGAAATTCATTTACCTCCCACTTTTGGCAGTTAGTTCCATGCTTCTAAATTATGCTTACTTATTGACATATTGGGATCCTACACAGTACTAGGACTTTCACTCTATATCCATTTTATCTCCCCACTCCATTCTTCCCAAAATAGATTAAACATAATTTGGGGCAATATCCATAATCATTGTTACAATGATGGAGTAAATATAACTTACTGATTAAGTATGATACTGAGATTATACACTATTTTCTTTCTGTAATACCTTTTTGTTTATTCTAATATTGATTTGCATTAACTTTATTGTCCTTTTCCAATCTCTAGTTAAATAAATGTTCCCCCATGTTCCAGCAGCTCTAAAGTCACTACTAAAGACAATGTCTCATAAAGTCAAACTCATTAGATAATCTTTTTTTTTTTTTTTTTCTGAAAAATGTAGAGTGGTGGTAAGGATTAAGCAAACAAAGTACCCGGCATGTAATTAATCATTAGATACTATCTATTGTATTAACTCTAAGAAATTCAATTTTTCAAAATAGTGAGAGTGACACTCTTGTTTTATAGGCATTAACTTATTGAATCCTGAAAACAATACCATGTTAGGTACTATTAACATGCCAATTTTATAATGAATGAAATTCATGCACAGCTAAGTTAAATAACTTGTCCATGGTCACACAGCCAAAGCAGATAACTCTGATTCATTTCTAAGGAATTTGGTTTTAGAGGCTTTAATCTTAATCAGTTAGACACTTAGACTCTGAGGCTTCTGAGGTTCTCTGTACCTTACTTCTGGAATGTCAGTTAAATTATATCTGGCACATTGGGGGCCGGTGCCGAGGCTCACTTGGTTAATCCTCCACCTGCAGCGCCAGCATCCCATATGGGCGCCGGGGTTCTAGTCCCGGCTGCTCCTATTCCAGTCCAGCTCTCTGCTGTGGCCCAAGAAGGCAGTGGAGGATGGCCCAAGTGCTTGGGCCCTGCACCTCTGTAGGAGACCAGGAGGAAGCACCTGGCTCCTGGCTTCGCATTCGCACAGCGCTGGCCATAGCAGCCATTTGGGGAGTGAACTAACAGAAGGAAGACCTTTCTCTCTGTCTCTCTCTCTCTCTCACTAACTCTATCTGTCAAATAAACAAAAAAAAAAAAGTTAAAAAATATTTGGCACCATAGACAAAAAATATTCCAAAACAACACTGCAAAAACAGAGAAGCCATTTGGTTCAAGTTAACTGTCTTCTATGTAGGGCAGTAGTACAGACTTGTTGCAGACAGTAATAACCATTTCCATAACAAGAACAGAAAATATAAAAATATGAAGTTTTTAAATCTCATGAACAAATCATTCAGTGGGATTATATCCTATATAACAGAATTGTGTCTTCTATCTTCTATCTTCTTTGCATGAATTGAAAGTTTTGTAATAATGAAAACTCATCTTCCTCTGTTAAGACCCCCATCAAGACTGAAATTCTTAACTAGCTAAGCAATTAATAATGACAAGTTAAAGCTAAAATGAAGAAAAAGTACATAATTTAATGACTGTTTTTCCTCTGCTAAAACGATTAGCCAAAATTTCACAGTAAGTCTTTGGAGTGCAAGATCTGGGTAGGAAGAGAAAATCTGGGCAGAATGCATATAATAACTATATGAGGACTCCACAGAATAAATACAGTAGGGGAATCAGGGAATTAGAGAAGAAGAGTTCAAAATACTAGCAGTGAGTACCCACAAGCCTGGAATCAAGAAATACCAAAATCAGGAGACACCAGGATGCAGAGAAATTTCCTCAAAAGCTCTCTAGCTGTGGCTCAACAAACAGGAAAAAGAATCCCTAACACTCAGAGTAGAACTCCTCAGTTGTTCTTTTATTATTATATTTTTCTTTATCATGCCTTATTTCCCATGCAATGTTGGGACAGCTGAAGCCGCAACAAAGCAGCTATGGGAAGCATGTGGCATAGAATAACTAAAATCCCAGTATTCTAGGTAAGGAAGCAAACAGTATCAAGCAGGTTATGGTCGAGAAGAGACTTGGGTTATAAAGTCATTCTGAGTTGTATATGCACAGCTATGATCCTAAATACTATAACAAAGATTCAAGAACAGAATCAAATCATAGATCACCCTCCAGATCTCAGACAGAACACTTGGCTGGAAACAAAACAGCACTGTAGAAGTCCTGAAAATGGGTTTGAAATTGAAACGGCAAACAACAGAACGGCTGGTCAGACTCTGCAATCTGAACTCTGGGATGATTGCCTGCTAAACTAAAAATATCAACATTCTCCATTGAATGTAAATAAGCCCTGAGAGTCTCAAAACATAATATTTATGATACCAAGACAAAATAAAAATTATTCAACATTATAAAAAATAGAAATAGCTGAAGTTACGTGGGAGAAAATTCACAGACATCAATTTCAAGATGACAAATATTAGAATTATCTGACAAAGATGTTAAAAACACTGTCAAAATAAATAAACATAGAAAATTCAGTAAAGAAAACAGAAGACATAAAAAAGAAGAAATAGAAATTTTCAAATTGAAAACATAGTAAAAATTTTAAAACTAATTGATGGTTTCTGTGGCAGAATAAAAGTGATAACGTAAAATATTGATAAACCTGAAGATAGATCAACATAAATTATCCAATCTTAACTGAAGGGAAAAATATTTTAAAATAATAATAAAGTCAGTCTCCAGATCTTAAAGATAATATAAAAATGTCTAAAACTCCTATCATCCCATTCCAAGAAAGAGAAGAGTAATGAAAAAATGCTTGAAAAACTAAAAACTTTCCAAATTTATCAAAAGACATCAGAGTTTCAAAAGGTTCAGTTGAATCCAAGAAAGAATCAAGCCAAAAATATCCATGCCTAGATATATATTATCAACTGCTAAAACCTAAAGACTATATATATATATATATATATACACACATTGAAGGCTAAAAAAATTTAATGTGTTACTTAAAAGAAAACAATTGCTTCATTTCTTTCTTTTTTATTTTTAAAGACAGAGTTACAGAGAGAGGTAGAGACAGAGAGAGATATTCTATCAGCTGGTTCACTCCCCAGATGGCCACAATGGCTAGAGCTGAGCCGATCCGAAGTCAGAAGCCAGGAGCTTCTTCGAGGTCTCCCATGCGGGTACAGGGGCACAAGGACTTGGGCCATCTCCCACTGCCTTCCCAGGCCATAGCAGAGAGCTGGATCAGAAGAGGGGCAGCTGGAACTAAAACCGGTGCCCACATGGGATGCTGGCGCTTCAGGCCAGGGCTTTAACCTGTTGCGCCACAGCACCAGCCCCCAGGAAAACAAATACTTCAAAAACTGAAGGTCTCTCATCAGAAATCATGGAGACCAGAAGGAAGTGCACACATTTTTAAGCACCAACAGAAAAAGAACAACCCAACCAATGAAAATATCCTTCAAGAATAAAGATGAAATGAAGACACCCAGCCAGGACATGAACCAGCACCCATGTGGGATACTGGCGCTGCAGGTGGAGGCTTAACCTACTATGCCACAGAGCCTGTCCTCTGATGATTCCTTTTTATTTCTTGGTGTCCTTTCTTACATATGCTTTTTCATCTCTGAATCTATTGATTTTTGTCTTCTCCCTCTTTTTTTGGTAACGTAGGCCAACAGTGTATCAACTTTATTTTTTCAAAAACGAGCTCTTCAGTTCCCTGCTCTCTTGTACTGCTTGAAATTTTTCCAAAGATTTGTCTTCTAGCTTGGATATATTTTCTTCTGCCTCTCCAAGTCTATTGTGAAGGCTTCCCATTTTTTTTATATTGTACATATTGAATGTGTCATTTCTAATATTTCAGTTTGATTTCTCTTCAAAATCTCAATCTCATGGGAGAATTGTCTTCCATGTCATGTATGGATTTTTTTAATTTGTGAATTTACTTCTTATTGTTTCTGAGTAATTCTACAATTAATCTTTTGACTTCTGTTTCAGGTATTTCATCAATCTCTTCATCTTAACATTTTAATATTGAAGTGTTGTTGTGTTCCTTTGGGGGGGGGTTGTCATGTTGTCTTCCTTATTCTTGTTTGTTATATTTGTATTTATTTTTAGGCATTGTGGAAATTCTTATTGGTTGTTCCCTTTCATGGCTTTCATATTTGAACTCTGCCTCTGTGGATTAGCGGAGTGTCTGCTTTTTCAGTGAATACTCAGAGGTATTTTCTGGGTGTGGCCAGGGAACTCTGGTCAGTGCTCCAGGATGGGGCAAGTATCCAGGGTGACACCCAAGTTGGGCACGGTAGATCTCCTCTTTTCAACAGAAAGGGGGGTATGCTCACCTCTGTTGTAATCACTCCTTCATCTCCTCTCTTCCAAGGTGATCAATGCTCAGGTGTTAGACCACAGTGGGTGTAATACTTATCCATGCTGTCTTATGAACCACACAAACGATCTGTGTGGTTCTCAGTGTGAGCACAGATCCCATTGCAATGACCCACTCTAGGCAATCAGGCAGTTCTGATCATGTGGAGCCACTCATATTGATTTGCCAAGTCCCAGCTACACCCTGCTTCCTTTTGTGCAGTCACAGAGTTCCCCTAGTCTCAGCACACAAGGCTCTGCCAATCACGGGGCACAGATGATCTGCTCTACCCTTCTAGCCCATCCTGACCAGAGAGAGGCAGAGGTTCCCAGAGCCAGCCTGTAATACCCATGTGGTTTGAGCCCCAGAGACTGTGATATGTTGAGAGGCTGGGGGCACCTCACAGTCATAGTGTGTGCCCAGCCCCCTTTCAATCTTCCCAGCCAGACTCACATCAGCAGGGAATGCGGATTTCTTTCCCTCTGGATCACATGTGTGCATAAAAGCCTCCAGATGCATCTTCCACTCATTTCACAATAGTGTTTTCTCCCTGCCAGTTGCCAGGTGTGTGCACCTGAGCTACTTCCACAATTACGACTGACAAAATAGCATCCTGTCCCAGCCAGTTGCTAGGTGCATGCACAAGAGCTTCTGCAGGCCAGCGCCTCGGCTCACTAGGCTAATCCTCCACCTTGCAGTGCCGGCACACCGGGTTCTAGTCCCGGTCGCCCCTCTTCCAGGCCAGCTCTCTGCTATGGCCCGGGAGTGCAGTGGAGGATGGCCCAAGTGCTTGGGCCCTGCACTCCATGGGAGACCAGGAGAAGCACCTGGCTCCCAGCTTTGAATCAGCACGGTGCGCCAGCCGCAGCGCGCCGGCCGCGGCCGCCATTGGAAGATGAACCAATGGTAAAAAGGAAGACCTTTCTCTCTGTCTCTCTCTCTCACTACCCACTCTACCTGTAAAAAAAAAAAAAAAAAAAAAGCTTCTGCAACTGCTCCTTATGCCCCAAAAGGTGCCCATCTTCTCTCAGCCAGTTTCCAGGCACCATTGGGTGGGTGGGTGGGTGGGGGGGAACATGCCACTATTTTTTTTCACTGAGTCAGTGAGTACCTTTTCTCCCTTAGGCCTCAAGGCCAGACTCACACCAAGCTCTCCCTCTGGCTGTATCACCAATGGCATGGGCTGCTACATTCTGATCTCACCTCACTCTCAAAAGCTTGCACTTTCTTCGACAGTCGGCTGCCAAGGTCAGTGTTGTGCCCATGCTCTTGCTACGTCTGCACCTTCCACAACAATCCATGGCATTCCTCTTCATTCCGGAGAATCTCCACCTGGTTTTCACTCTGTCCACTGAGAGGTTTGTTGTTGTTGTTGTTTGTTTTTACTATTTACCCCTAGCCTATAGCAGTATTCTGCCATCTTGGAATCTCCCAAGAATGAACTGCTCTTGTATTTAAAATTAGAATATTAAACCTTTATTGTAACACTTTTAAGAGTTTAAATGACACATAAAACATCTAATACTATGTCCTACAATCAACAGCCACCTGATGTTAATTTTTCTATTCTTCATCTTTCCCAGTAATTTCCCTGTTTGTTTAAGCTGGAATTAAACTACAGCAGACATATTAGTCTTAACGTCTACCATCCCCAGTGTCTTGGTCTAGGTTAACACAATTCCCATGACCAGAAAAACAGGTACACGTTGGTGGTCACTGAATAGCCACTTGACCCAAGTATGTCTTCCTGTAGTTTGGCCCATGCACATTCTAATGTGATGGGCTTCAATACTGGATCAATAATAATTTGGTAAGTCAGTCCTATTTGTTCCCTGTGGAATTCAGCCTAGAAATAGAGACAGGCTGGATATAAACAAGAGAATAATGAAGAAATCATGGAGAAAGAAGAACTGGTAATAAGACAGAAAAGCCATTTTCTTTTACATTCCACAATATTAATGCTAGCCATTTATTACATGCCACATGATGACAGAAAGATTGACAAGACAGTAATAAATCATAGAGCTTCAAGAGATACAAATACATTTCAGATCCAGTCCACATGTCTCTTTACAATAAACACTTTTTTCTTCAGATGGATGGATGAAGGTTCTGTCCCTGGAATCCCATGGGAAGGCACACAAAGGTGCTCTTTGTCAGAGGGAGGAAAAGACAAAATATGTCTTGCCCTAAGAAATAACTCAAAAATAAAAAGATTCCTCCTCAAAGTGTAGAGTTCCTTTCCTAAAACTGATATCAGACAAAACTGAAAATGGCAAGAGGGAATAGCAAAAGGTACTTACTCTTAAAAGTCCTTTATACAACCATTACCAGAATATCGTTAAAGCATGTTGCTTGTACTACATAGAAATATGCAAGCAGAAATAAGGTCTACTAACTACAAATACTCATTAAATAATTTTTCACGAACACAAATTCAATTCATTATTTCAGAGTACCCTGACCATTTTCCATAGGACAGTCTGTGCGCTTTACCAAAATAATTTGGGATTCTAAGGTAAATAGGAGAAATTTCCTCATTCTAACTCTATTATTACACAAGTCTGAAGTCCAGGACAGACATGTAATTATGTAATATACAACAACAGCTAGTTATTACAAATTGCACTTTTTCCAATAAAATTGAATCTCATTGAATCTATAATAAAAAATTAAAGAAAAACCCAAGACCAGATATTTTCACTTTTAAATTCAATCAAACATTTAGAGAACATTTAAAGAAAAACTAATACCAATCCTTCTCAAACTCTTCCAAAAAAAAACTGAAGAAGGAGAAATACTTTCATATACTTTTTTAAGATTTATTTATTTATTTCAAAGGCAGAATTATAGAGGCATAGGCAGAGAGAGAGAAGTCTTCCATGTGCTGGTTCACTCCCCAAATGACTGCAATGGCCGGAGCTGCACCAATCCAAAGCTAGGAGCCAGTAGCTTATTTCAGGTCTCCCACATGGTTGCAGAGACCCAAGGAATTGGGCATCTTCTATTACTTTCCAAGGCCATAGCAGAGAGCTGGATTGGAAGTGGAGCAGCCAGGACTCAAACTGGCGCCCATATGGGATGCCAGCAATGCAGGCAGCAGCTTTACTCACTATACCACAGCCCCGGCCCCCTTTCAGATACTTTTTATGAGACCAGCATTATTGTAATACCAAAGCCAGACAAGGATATTACAAGGGGAAAAAAATAACACATGAATTTCCTTGATGAACATAAATACAAAAATTCTCAACAAATAGTAGCAAGCTGGGGCCGACACAATGGCACAGTGGGTTAAAGCCCTGACGTGCAGTGCATGCATCCCATATAGGCACCAGTTCGAGTCCCAGCTGCCCCACTTCTGATCCAGCTCCCTACTAATGCACCTGAAAAAGTAGCAGAGGATGGCCAAGTTCTTGGGCCCTTACACCCACAAAAGAGACCCAGAAGAAGCTCCTGGTTCCTGGCTTCAGATCGGCTCAGCTCCAGCCATTGCAGCCATTTGGGGAGTAACCCAGCAGATGGAAGACCTCTCTCGGTCACTACCTTTCTCTGTAGCTCTTTCAAATATATAAAATCTTTAAAAAAAAAAATACTAACAAACCTAATTTCATGCATAGTTAAAGGATAATTAATCATGATCAAGTGGGAATTGTGCCTATGTTGTAAGGATGATGCAACACAAATAAATAAACAAATCTTTAAATGAGAGAGAGTAAATTTTTGTGTAAGGTGTAAGGTAGGAGTCTTGGTTTAAATAGCAAGAAGCTCTGACATTTGGTGCATATACATTTATTATAGTCATATCTTTCTGTTGAATCAAACCTTAATCATTGTACAGTGCCCTTATTTGTCTCTTTTAACAGTTTTTGTGTTAACGTTTACTTTTTCTGATATTAAGATGGCTATACCTGCTCCTTTTTTGCTTTCCTTGTGCATCCTTCACTTTCAGATGCATATATCTTGCTGGTGAGGTATGTTTCTTACAGGCAGCAAATAGGTCTGTTTTTTAATACATTCAGCCAGTCTGTATCTCTTAACTGGAAAATTTACACTATGTATATTCGAGGCTACTATTGATTTGAAACAACTTGGCTTGCCATTTTTCCATAAATACTCCTATTGTTTGCTTTTAATTTCCTTTGTACTTTTACTAGGAGAGTTTCTGCCATTACATTCTTTCATAGTGATGACTATCTTTCTGTGTTTCTGATGCTTCATTAAGCATCTTTTGAAAGGCTGGATGGTGACAAATTCTTTCAGTTTTTGTTACTTATGGAAGATCTTTATTTCACCGTCATTGAGCTATGCAGGGTACAGAATTCTGTTTTTTTTTGTTTGTTTTTTTTTTTTTTAAGACTTGGACTGTGTCTCTCGAGCATTCTCTCCTAGCCTGTAGGGTTTATGAGAAGAAAACAACTGTGAGTCTAACTGGAGATCCTCTGAAAGTAATCTAGCATTTTTCTCATGCACATTTTAGAATTTTTATGTTATAATGTTGAAAGCTTGACTACAATGTGTCCTGTTGAAGATCTGGTCATATCCATTAGGAATTCTATATGCTTTGTTTTCTTGGATGTCCCTTTTTTTCTCCAAATTAGAGAAGTTTTCTGTAGTTATTTCACTGAATAAGCCTTTTATTCTGTTTTCTCTTCCCACATCTGCAGCAGCTCCTAAGACCCATAAATTGGGTCATCTTAAAGTATCCCATGAATCTCCAACAATGTTTTTAAGTTTCTAATTTCCTCTTTTTTGTTCAGAGATATCACAAAAAATTTGTCTTTTAGCTCAAATGTTCTTTCTTATGCCTCACCAAGTCTGTTGCTTTGGCTTTTCATTGTATTTTTTTATTTAACATACTGAATTCTTCATTTCTAATATTTCAGTTTTAATTCTCTTCAAAAATCTCAGTCTTATAGGAGAAGTTCTCATCCATGTAATGTGTACATTATTTTAACTCATGAATCTGCTTCTCATTGCTTCTGAGTAATCCTATGATCATTCTTTTGAATTTGTTTTCAGGCATTTCATCGGTCTCTTAGTATCCACATTCTAATAGTAAAGTGTTGTGTGTTCCCTTGGGGGAGTCATGTTGTCTTCCTTAATCTTGTTTGCTGAGTTTCTGCATTTATTTTCAGGCATTTGTGGAATTACTTGTTGGTTCTTTTCCTCTGATGGATTGTATCATTGAACTGTGCCTCTGTGGATTAGTGGAGTGTCCGCTCTCTAAATGAATACCCAGAGCACGTGCTGGAAGTTGCAGAGAGCTCTGGTAAGCATTCTTCGTGAGGGGTAGAGGGGGGTGAATATCCAGGGTGACGTCCAAGTTGGGAATGGTAAATATCCTCTATTGTCAGCAGGGAGAGGGTATGATCACCTCTCTTGGAATAATCACACCCTCATCTACACTCTTCCAAGGTGATCAATGCCCAGAGTTAGTCCACAACGGGTGAAACACTCACCCATGCTGCCACATGAACTGCACAAAGGATCTGTGCAGTTCTCAGTGTGAGCAAGGAACCCTCTGGAATGACCCACCCCAGTCTGTCAGGGAGCTCTGAGCCCCTGATGCCAGATATAGTGATTGCCCAGAGACCCAGCTACACCTTGTGCTCTACTGCGCAGTTGCAATATTCCCACAGTCACGGCACGCAAGTCCCATAGTCACAGGATGCTCTGTCCTGCTAGCTGTCCATCCTCAGAGGGAGCAGAGACATTCCCAGAGGCAGGAACCTGTGGGTGCTCCGCCTTGGCAGTTTGTGTCATGGAGCCTCACTCTCCAAAGCTGCCGTGTCCTCCAGTTCCAGGCTGCGGGGATCATGTATGGTGTCCGCACTCATTGCTATGTGTCAGCACTTTTCATGCTGCTCCACAGTATCCTTCTTCCTTCTGTAGAATTTCTCCTGCAAACTTCTCTCCAACTCTCCCCTGGAATTACACTTCCTTCACTTTTCCTCTGCTATTTCCTCAACAGATGAAGCAGTCTTTTCCCTATTCAGTTCTCTGGAATCAATATTCACTATCTTCCCAGGAAATGGCACCAAAGAGCCCTTGAAGCAGGTTCCCTTCCTGTGGCAAGCAGAATGGGTCAATGCTGGCCCCAGTCAGCAGATGGTGGGAGAACGGAATCTGCGATTTTCAAGAGCAGCAGGCAAGAGACACCAGGGGACATCACCAGGGTCATGGGGAAGATGATTTATTTTGTCAGTTAAAGGTGAGAGTTCATGACACCAGTGGTGGCTGAGCCCTGGAAGAAAGAGGACTGCAAAAGTACCTTTTAGAAAAAAATACTGCCTAGTTTATAGATGAAATGACATGATGTATGTGATTTGCTATAAGATAATACAGTAGAGGTAAAAGAATATGATTAAAATATTGGCATATGTTGACACCCGATACTTGTTGAAGCTAAGAAATGGATTCACAGGAACTTATTATTCTCTATACTTATACAAATGTTTATATTTTCCCAAGTTTCTTTTAAAATTTATTTTTGCATTTACTTATTTATTTGAAAGACACAGTGACAGAGAAGGAGAGACAATGAGCAATCTTCCACCCACTGATTCACTCCCCAAATGCCTACAACAGCCAGGGATGAGCCAGACCAAAGCCAGAAGCCAGGAACTCCATTCAAGTATCTTCCACATAAGCAGTAGGAACATAAATACTTGGCCCATCACTTTCTGCTTTTCCAGATATATTAGCTGAAAGCTGGGTTAGAGGCACAGCAGTCATGGCTTGAGCTGGCAATCTGATATGTGATGCTAATATCACAAGCAGTGACTTAACCCACTGTGCCACAATGCCAGATACTATGAGAAACAATGACTTGATCAGCCCTTGTCATGACTATCGAGGAATAACTTACTATTTTATTCCTTTTAGTATTGTTTTGTTCTACTTAATACCATTGGTTGAACTCTTTAACACACAATTATTCTTAGGCATTTAAAATTAACTGAAAAGTAGGCTAATCCTCCGCCTAGCGGTGCCGGCACACCGGGTTCTAGTCCCGGTCGGGGCGCTGGATTTTGTCCCGGTTGCCCCTCTTCCAGGCCAGCTCTCTGCTGTGGCCAGGGAGTGCAGTGGAGGATGGCCCAGGTGCTTGGGCCCTGCACCCCATGGGAGACCAGGAAAAGCACCTGGCTCCTGGCTCCTGCCATCAGATCAGCGTGGTGCGCCAGCCGCAGCACGCCGGCCGTGGCGGCCATTGGAGGGTGAACCAACGGCAAAAAGGAAGACCTTTCTCTCTGTCTCTCTCTCTCTCCACTCTGCCTGTCAAAAAAAAAAATTAACTGAAAAGTGAACTCTGTTAAATGTAAAAGTAGAAATAAGAGAGGGAGGAGATGTACAATTCAGCACATGCTCACTCAGACTTACCCCTAATGGTAGAGCTAGAAATGTGCCAGGGGATTCCAATTCAATCCCATCAAGGTGACATGTACCAATGTCATCTCACTAGTCCAAGTGATCAGTTTAAGTTCATAATTGATCACAATGATAGGATTAAATGTCAAAGGGATCACATAAACAAGACTAGTGTCTGCTAACACTAACTGATAGAATGAAAGGAGAGAATGATCCAACACAGGAAGCAGGATACACAGCAGACTCATAGAAGGGCAGATGTCCTAAACAGCACTCTGGCCTCAGAATCAACCCTTAAGGCATTCAGATCTGGCTAAAAAGCCTATGAGAGTTTCTCAGGCATGGAAAGCCAAGACACTGTGGCAAAAAAAAAAAATGACCTACATGAAAGATCTCTATGAGTGAGAGCCCAGCGGAAAGAACAGGACATCAACGAAGGAGGTACCTTTCTCTTAAGGGAGGAGAGAACTTCCACTTTGAATATGGCCTTGTTTAAATAAGGTCGGAGCTAGCAAACTCAAGAGGCTTCCGTAGTCTTGGTAGCTCATGAAAAGAGCCTTGGGTGATTACTGACACCATAGATAAGAGTGTCAATTGTTAAATCAACAACAGGAGTCACTGTGCACTTACTCCCCATGTAGGATATCTGTCCTTAATGTGTTGTATTAAGTGAATTAATGGTAAAACTACTACTCTAACAGTACTCTATACTTTGTGTGTCTGTGTGGGTGCAGCCTGTTGAAATCTTTACTTAGTATATACTCAGTTGATGATCTGTATATAAAGATAATTGAAAATGAATCTTGATGAAGAATGGGATGGGACAGAGAATGGGAGATGAGATGGTTACGGGTGGGAGGGAGGTTATGGGGGGAAAAGCGGCTATAATCCGAAAGTTGTACTTTGGAAATTTATATTTATTAAATAAAAGTTGAAAAAAAATTAAAAAAGAAATTTCTCAGAAAGTAAAGCAAAAAGATGTAGAGGGATATAATGATTAATTTTCTGTGTCAACTTAAATAAGCCACAGGGCCTAGAAATTTGGTCAAACATTATTCTGCAGGTTTCCAGGCAGACATGTTTTAGATGGGATAACCATTGACATCAGTGAATTTGGAATAAAGCAGATTATTCTTCATAATGTGGTGAGCCTCGTTCAATCAGCTGAATTCCTGACGAGGGCAACGACTGACCTCCCTCAAGCCAGAAGGAATTCTCACAGCACATTGCCTTTGAAATATATATTCATCACGTTTGTCCACAGAAACAGAACCAACAAGATATGTAAATGTGAATGTGTATTTGTATGTGTAAAAGGCATTGGTATAGTATTGGTTCATTTAATTATGAAGGCTGAGAAAGCTCATGGTCTAAGTAAGCAAGATGGACACCCAAGAAACCTGGTGATGCAGTTCAAAGACCTGAGAGCCAGAAAGAGTCAATAAAATTTCAATCCAAGTATGAAGGCTTTAGAACCAGAGTGTTGAGGGCAAGAAAAGCAGAACATCTGACTCAAGCATTCAGAGAACAAATTCAACCTTCCTCTGTCCCTTTGTTCTATTCTGATCCTCAATGAATTGGATGTCTACCACATTGGAGAGAACCATCTGCCTTACTCGTTGTACCAATTCAAATGTCAGCCTCTTGTGGAAACACCGTCACAGTCAAACTCAGTAATAACCATTAACCAGCTATCTAGACATCTCTTAGCCCAGTGAAGTTAATCTATAAAAGTAATCAGCCCAGATTTGAACTCCAACTCTTCTCTAGCCTATATACCTACCTTGTAGATTTTGGACATATTGCACCTCCACAATCACATGAGCCAACTTCTCAAAGTCAGCCAACCATTTTCAGTGTATGTGTATGCACATGTGTGCATGTGTTTATGTGTGTACTGTTCATTCTGTTTCTCTAGGATAATAGGAAATAAAAATGAAATACAGAGAACCATAAAGAGAGGACAGAAAAGTTGAGCAAATCAATGGAAAATTTCAAAAAAAATTATCCCAGACATGAAGAACATGAGTTTCTAGAATGAAAGGGCCTTCAAACACCAAGCACAATAGATAGAAAATAGACCTACACTAATACCTACTTTTTACACTTTAAAAATTCTCTCTGACAAGCCCAAAGCTCTTATTCAGAATAACTGGCCTAGAATTTTAGCCTCTTTTCTATGGAGTCTTTCAGTTCCAGGAAACACAAGGGTACTTCAACATTTTCATGGGAAAATGGAGTTAAAAGGTAAGTTTATTGAAGTACAAAAGGTTTTGAAACTGATGGATAAGTTTTTCATAATATTCAGTTTCCACAAACTTTTTGAAGACCTTCTATGCTTCTCTGATTAATAAACAAAAAAAGGGCCAAGGTTACCAAGACTTGGGACAATTTATCTCTGCTTCACTTATAAAAGTTCTGTTATTATATGCATTTATTTAGATTTGTGTTTTTTTCTTCTGGCTTTGCATGAGATATTTTTTAATTTTATATATAAAGTATACAATATGATGTTTTGATACATATATACACATACCCATGTAACATGAATATTACAATCAAGTAAAATAACATATTAATCATCTCACATACTTGTTTTGTGCTGCAAATATCTTAACCCTAATATCCTAGCAAATTTCCAGAACATAATACATTATTAGTTACAGTTTAACACTCTCTACCCTGGTAACCACCTTTCCCCTGTTTCTATGTATTCAAGTTTTTGTTTGCTTGTTCATGTTCCATGTGTGTGAAATCATGCAATATTTTTCATTCCAAGTCTAGCTTATTTCACTTAACGTAAATGCCCTAAAGGTTTATTCATGTTGTTGCTATTGGAAATATCTCCTTTTTAAAGCCTGAACAATTTTTCACTGTGTAAATAAACAGACACAAAAACAAATTCTTCACTCACTTACTCATCAACAGTTACACTGTTTGCACATCTTAGCTATTAGAAATAACTATTTTCTTTTGCTTTGCAAATTATTTTAAAAAGCCATCTATGGTATCAATTACAAACAGAACAATTGTAATTCATGCCCATGAACAAGACTATCAATTCCTGGTGGCTCATGCCTCATCCTCCACCTAACTCCCCAAAATGACTCTAGAATAATGGACCTTAAGATCCAACAAGCAACTCTTAAACAACCTTTCGAAAATGTTCTATGTTCATAAATAATGGCTATCTGTGCTTATGGAATGAAAGTAGGTTCATTTACTAATGCCCCTACTTGCTACTAGATGATAATGCAATACTAGTCTATTAACTACATAAATCCCCAAGACTTCAGGAAATAATTCATATATTTATTCATTATTATTCATTATTTTTAGTGGTTATCTTATTTTTAAAAAAACATCCATTTCACAGAGATCCATGAAACCTCTTCATTGGTCATTTGTCACTCTGATAAATTTCTTCCTGCATGGCTACCTCCCTAAACCTGCCTGAGTTTGATGAGCACAGGCAGCTGTGCCAACACTCCCCTAGATCTATTTGCCACAACAAGTGCCACCAAAACCTAGTAATCTCTGCTGAAACTGAGAGGAGCCACCCACGCACCTGCCACTGCTGTTAGTGAGTACGGTGGATGAAGACATAGGGCGATGACACTTCAGTATACCAATTCAATTTACAGTGAAAGGAATCTATCAAATCAACATTTGAAAACATATCTTTAGGAAAAAGTTTTCAATCCACAAAATCCATCACCTAAATCTAACAGGGACAGTAATCTACCACATGCTCAACTATCAATATAAAGATACAAAGAATATGAAAAATCAAGTCAATACTACTACCCAAGAGGAACACACTGACATTTAATATCAGAATCCAAAGAAAGGGATATTGATGAATACAGAATTCAAAAGAATAAGCAAAGAGAAAAAGAAGAATACACACAATTAAAAGAAATTAGGAAATCAATGCACAATATGAATGAGAAATTGAACAGAGATCTAGAAAGAACTGAACAGAAATCTTAAACGTGAAGAACTGACTAAGTTAAACAAAAAGTACAGCTCAAGGTTTCAACAAAAGACCATGTTAAGTAGGGGAAAGAATACCTGAATTTAAAGAAAGATCTTTTGAAAGTACTCAGTCTGACACTACAAAGAAAACTAAAAGACACAAGAATGAAGACAACCACTGAATCTTTGGGAGACCATTGAATGAACAAGCATTCAAACTTTCGGAATCCCTGAAGGCAAAGACAGGGATGAAGGCATAGGAAACCTATTCAATGGCATAGCAGCCAAAAACTTTCCCAATCTGGAAAAAAGATATGGATAGTCAAGTACAGGAGGCCCTTAGGACCCCAAATAGACATGATGATAAAAGAACTTCAGTGCAATACATTATATTCAAAATCTCAAAACTACAGTGCAGATAAAATTTCAAAATCTTCAAGAAAAAACTGAAGGTCACTTTTAAGAGAATCCTCATTAAAGTAAGAGCAGATTTTTCAACAGAAACTTTACAGACCAGAAGGGAACATAATGATACTTTACAGACCAGAAGGGAACATAATGATACATTTCAAATTCTGAAAGAAAAAAGAAAAACTGCTAACCAAGAATACATACCCAGCTTAGCAATCCTTATAAATGAGGGAGAAATACATAGTCTCAATCAAGCAAAAACTGAATAAATTTACCACCACTGCACTGGTCTTACAAAACAGGCTTTACACACAGAAACAAAGAAGGACCATGTGAAATTATAAAGAAAGAAAACAAAGTCTATCTAAAGTAAACAGAAGGAAATTTTAATTACAAGGCTAAGACATTATTTATCAATAACTTTGAATGTAAGTAGATTAAATGACAGGACCCAACAATATGTGGCCTACAAGTTCACTTCAATAAAGACACACACAAACTGAAAATGAAAGAGTAGAAAATGTTCCATGCAAATGAAAAGCAAAATCAAGCAGGATTAGCTATTCTCATATCCAACAAAATATACTTTAAGACAAAACTGTACAAAGAAACAAAGAAGGTCATGGTATAATGATCAAAGGATCAATTCAAGAATATATTACAACCATAAATAGACATGTACACAATGCTACTGTACTCAGTTTTGTAAAACAAATATTATATCTAATGGGAGAGACAAACTCCAATACAATAATAATGGTGGATTTCAATACTCACTCAACTTTCAATAACGGACAAACAGATCATTTAGACAAAAAATCAACAAGCAGCAGCACAGACCAAATGGACCTTTGAAGTATTTTTGGAGTACTCCAATAAACACATACAGATGCACATTCATTTTATCAGCACAAGGAATACCCTCTAGGATATACTATGTATTGGGTCACAAAAAAAGTCCCAACAATTTAAAAAACACTGAAATCACTAGCATACATCTTTTCTGACGATAATGGAAAAAAACTAGAAATTAACAAAAAAAAACTAGGAATTACACTTAGATATGCAGACTGAACAGCAAACTTCTGAATAGACAATGGTCACTGAGGTAAACAAAAAGGAAATTTAAATACTCCTTCAAACTAATGAAAATGGAAACAAAACATATCATACAGCTAAAGCAATCCTCAATGGAAGTTCATAGCAATAAGCATCTACATCCAAAAACACCAGAAATATATCAAGTAAACAACATAAAAATAGGGGCCAGCGCAGTGGCTCACTTGGTTAATCCTCTGCCTGCAGCACCGGCATCCCACATGGGCACCGGGTTCTAGTCATGACTGCTCCTCTTCCAGTCCAGCTCTCTGCTGTGGCCTGGGAGGGCAGTGGAGGATGGCCCTGGTGCTTGGGCTCCTGCACCTGCACGGGAGAACAGGAAGAAGCACCTGGCTCCTGGCTTCGTATCGTTGCAACACCGGCCATAGCAGCCATTTGGGGAGTGAACCAACAGAAGGAAGACCTTTCTCTCTGTCTCTCTCACTATCTCTCACATGTCAAATAAACAAATAAAAAACAACCTAAAAATACATCCCAAGAACAAGGCCAAATGCTAACTTAGCAGAAGTAAATAACACTTAGATCAGAGCAAAATTAAATAGAAACTTAAAAACAATACAAAATCAATGAAATAAATAATTAGCTTTTTGAAAAGATAAACAGTCAATAAATGTTTAGACTAAGAAAAAGAGAAGAGACTAAAATAAATTCATCAATGAAAAAGAAGATATTAGAACCTGTATCACAAAAATACAAAGGTTCAATGGAACAATTATGAATAAATAACTCTATGCTAATAAACTGGAAAACCTGGAAGAAACACATTAATTTCTGGATACATGTAACTTACCAAAATGGAACCATGAAGACATAGAAAACCTGAACAGACAAGTAACAAGTAACACGACTGTATTGGACATCAAAACTCTCTCCACAGAGAAAAGTCTAAGACTAGATGGTGTCACTGCTGAACTCTATCAAACTTTTAAGGAAGAACTAACACTAATTCTTGTCAAACTATTTCAAAAAACTGAAAAGAAGGGAATTCTTTCAACTCTTCAAAATCATTCTACAACACCAGCATTACCTTGAGTTCAAAACCATACTGGGACATGAAAACAACAATTAAAAACCACAAATCAAAATCCCTGATGAACATATGTGTAAAAATCCTCAACAAAATACTAGCAAATCAAATCCTACACACATCAAAAATATAATTTATCACAGTCAAGTGAGATGCACCCCAGGGATGCAGATGGTTCAACATCTACAAGTCAATAAAAATATTAGATCGTATCAACAGAATGAAGGAAAAATGATATAATCATTTCCAAAGGTACAGAAAAAGAACATGATGAAATTCAAAACCAATTCATTATAAAAACCATGAGGGTCTGACATTGTGGCATAACGGGTTAAGCTGCTGCCTGTAACTCCAGCGTCCCATATGGGTGCCAATTAATGTCCTAGCCACTCCACTTCCAATCCAGCTCCCTTCTAATGGCCTGGGAAAGATGGTCCAAGTACTTAGACCCCTGCTACCCATGTGGGAGACACAGAAGTTCCTGATCTTGGCTTGGCCTGGCCCTCGCTATTGTGGCCATTTGAGGAGCGAACCAATAGATGGAAGATTCATTCATATTCATTCATTTATCTCTATCTCCTCTAACTCTGATTTTCAAATTTTTTAAATGCACAAATTAGGTATAAAGGAAATATACGTCAACCTAATAAAGATTATATATGACAAATTCACAACCAACAAAATATTTAATGGGGGAAAGCTGAAAACATTTCCTCTAAGACCTGGAATAGAAAGGATGTCTACTCTTACTGCTCATTTTCAGTTTAATACTGGAAGTTTTAGAGCCATTAGGCAAGAGAAAGAAATAAAAGACATACAATTGGCTGGTGCCGCGGCTCACTAGGCTAATCCCCTGCCTTGTGGCACCGGCACACCGGGTTCTAGTCCCAGTCGGGGCGCCGGATTCTGTCCCAGTTGCCCCCCTTCCAGGCCAGCTCTCTGCTGTGGCCCGGGAGTGCAGTGGAGGATGGCCCAAGTGCTTGGGCCCTGCACCCCATGGGAGACCAGGAGAAGTACCTGGCTCCTGCCATCGGATCAGTGCGGTGCACCAGCCGCAGCATGCTGGCTGCGGCGGCCATTGGAGGGTGAACCAACGGCAAAAGGAAGACCTTTCTCTGTCTCTCTCTCTCTCACTGTCCACTCTGCCTTTCAAAAAAAAAAAAAAAGACATACAATTAGAAAAAGAGGAAATAAAATCACTTTCTATTCAATTCTTTCTTATAAAAAAGATGTTCAGTTAATAATGTTTGACAAAGTAGTGTATAAAATATATGAATAAATCAGATCTCAGGCTGGCACTGTGGTGCAGTAGGTTAATCCTCCACCTGAGGTGCCAGACCCCATATGGGCGCCAGTTCAAGTCCCGGCTGCTCCTCTTCTGATCCAGCTCTCTGCTATGGCCTGGGAAAGTAGCAGAAGATGGCTCAACTGGTTGGGCCCCTGCACTCACGTGGAGACCTGGAAGAAGTTCCTGGCTCCTGGCTTTGGACTGGCCCAGCTGTGGCTGTTACAGCTATTTGAGGAGTGACCCACTGGATGCAAAACCTTTCTCTCTGTCTCTCCCTCTCACTATCTATAACTCTAACTCTCAAATAAAATCTTTTTAAAAAATCAGAAAGAAATGCTAAATCTCTAAATTCCAGCCTCATATTTCACCTTTTTATAATGCTTTCCCTCTGACTCTGCTTTTCATTTCTGAAGAATGTACTTTCCCCTATAAAAGTATAATTATCCTCTGGCAAAGCAAATTACCTTTTGGCTAATAAACTGACAGACAAAATCACTAATATTTTTTAGATTAAAAAATCACAAATTAAAAAATAGATTTAGTGCTTAGAAATCGAAATTCTTTTTTATAATTAAGAAAGGGAACATATTTCATGTATTTAATATATACATTTTTTTTTGACAGGCAGAGTGGACAGAGAGAGAGAGACAGAGAGAAAGGTCTTCCTTTGCCGTTGGTTCACCCTCCAATGGCCGCCACAGCTGGCGCACTGCGCTGATCCGATGGCAGGAGCCAGGTGCTTCTCCTGGTCTCCCATGGGGTGCAGGGCCCAAGCACTTGGGCCATCCTCCACTGTACTCCCGGGCCACAGCAGAGAGCTGGCCTGGAAGGGGGGCAACCGGGACAGAATCTGGCGCCCCGACCGGGACTAGAACCCGGTGTGCCGGCGCCGCAAGGTGAAGGATTAGCCTAATGAGCCGTGGCGCTGGCCAATATATACAGTTTTAAGAACATAATGGTTCTTTTCCACCACACTTCCCGTTGCTCCCTTGATCCTACCTTCTCCCTTCCTTATTTTTAATTTTTGAAATGACATCCTTTCAATTTATAATCTCAAGCTTAACCCCCCACTAAATAAAGAATTCAACAAGTAGTAAGTAGAAAAATCACTGTTCTTTGGGAGTATAGACAAGTATATAAAAAATAACCCTGGGTTCTGTCCTGGTTGCTCCTCTTCCAGTCCAGCTCTCTGCTGTGGCCTGGGAAGGCAGTGGCGGATGGTCCAGGTGCTTGGGCCCTGCACCCGCATGGGAGACCGGGAGAAAGCACCCGGCTCCTGGCTTCGGATCGGCGCAGCGCACCAGCCGTAGTGGCCATTTGGGGGGTGAACCAACAGAAAAAGGAAGGCTTTCTCTCTGTCTCTCTCTAACTCTGCCTGTCAAAAAAATCAAAATCTCAAATGTCAATTTAATTCATATACATGTTTAGGAAAACTAAATTCTATAACCTTTAATCCAACTTCCAGCCTAACCGGAGAATAATCACTAGATATACCAGACATACTTTAGGAATGAATAGAAAGAGTCATTTCTAGCAAGCAAGGAGAAAAAAAAAAAAAAAAAAAAAAAAAAAACACAACATTCAGTCCATCCATGATTGTACATCTATTAAAGCAGAAAATATCATATTCTCATAACTGTCAGTCTGCATTCTCAGACTTCACATTTAACAATTACACTGATGCCAGCTGTTCCCACAATTTCATTCCAAATTGAATACATCCTAGAAAATATTACACTTCAAAATTTCAAGCAATCTACAAGATAGTAACAAACCTGTGTAGCAAAGGTATATGTAGTCTCTCAGTACACTGTAGGAACATACTAGAATCATGTGGTGGACATTTATTTGCCCACTTCTCCCCAGGTTTACTCTGTCTTCTGGAACAGCTTACAATCATTGTTTAGATAATCTCAGACAGAGGATCTGTCTCTCCTTCCCTCTAACTCTGCCTTTCAAATAAAATATTTTTTTAAAAAAATCAGTCAATATATTCTGAAAATTGATTCAGTAATTGTTAGCACATAAACTATCTTTCTACTTGAACACTAGCTCTCATTTAATAATCACTGCAATTAAGATCCAATAGATCTTTGTATTCCAGCCTTGGATAACACATAACACCATTAGGGAAGTTTTGTAAACACAGAATAAAAGGCCTTATGCCTGAAAATCCTAAATTCATTTATTTAAAATCGAATACTAATGATTCTGAGAATAACCCAGGTTCAAAACTCAAAAATTGGAGCATTTGCAAACTATAAGTGCTCACTTTTACTCCTTATTTTCCTTTCATTCTATTGCTGCAAAGATTTCCTCTATGATATTTACTGAAGTGCATTCTGTATTCTTAAATCTAATCTGAATTCTTAATCTCTGTATTCTTAAATTCTAGCCTACTAATAGGTATGTTTCAGATATTCAATAAATATTTTTTGAAATGGAAAACTTAAAGACATTTTAATATGACAGTTATACTTCCAAAATAGTCCAAACAGTAGGAAAAGATAAAATGGTACTAAGGTTATGTAATGGCCTATATCTCCTTCTGTTTTCTCTAATTCCAATTTACACACCACTAGTTAAATTGAGAAGGGAAAATAATTGGGATTCTCTGACTAGTCACATGGAAAGAAAGCACTCTATAACCACTAAACTATACTATAGTTTGAAAACTTTGTTTCAAACGTAGATTCACAGCCTATAGGAAGAAGTTTGGTCAATGAATAATTCAGCATTAAGAATGCCAACAGAGGTATGGGTATTGTGACTCAGCAGGTTAGGCTGTTTCCCATGTCAGAGTATCTAGGTTTAAATCCTACCACTGTTTATGGTCAAGCTCCCTACTAATGCTCCTGGGATGTTGTAGATAGTGGCCCTGGTACTTGCGTACCTGCCCCCCCGTAGAGAGACCCAGATGGAGTTCCTCACTCTTAGCTTTGGCCAGGCCCAGCCCTGGCTGTTGAATGCTTTTGGGGAGTGAACTAGTAGATGGAAGATCTCTCCCACTTTGTACCTCTCCCTGTGTCACTCTATCTTTCAAATAAACCTTAAAAAACAAAAATGCCAACAGAGGGATGGTCATCTGGCATAGTATTTAAAACAAGTTTGGGACGCCTACCTACCTCGCCTCTCAGAGTGCCTGGGTTTGAGTCCCAATTATGCTCCCAATTCCAGCTTTCTGCTAATGCACATCCTGGGAGACAGCAGATGATGGCTCAAGTAGCTGGGTCCCTGCCACCCACATGGGAGACCCAAATTGAGTTTCCAGCACCTGTTTTTGGCCTGACCCAGCCCAGGCTGTTGCTGACATTTGAGGAGTGCACCAGCAGATGGGAAATCTCTCTCTCTACCTTTCAACTAACTAAATAGATAAGATGTTTTTAAAGAATGCCAACTAATTCTTCCTGAATGAGAGTTACAGGAAAGGAATTCTAAAGTCTGTGGGTAACAGCAGAGAGGACATATCACAGCACGATGATTGGTTCTAAAGATCTTCCTTCTTACCTTCCACATACAAACAAAACCTAGCAACATTCTAGGAAGTTCAATAAAACCCTTTATAGTACTTTGCACCTAGAAGATATTCAGAAAAGATTAGTATTGTATTAGTATGCTATAGCCCTACAATTATTGTAGACAAGGTGGCTTATTCAACAGAAATTTATCACAATTTTAAAGGCTAAAAGTCAGTGTTGAAAGGGTTTGTTACTTCTAAGGCTTCTCAACTTGGTTTGCAGATGGCAACCTTTCATGCTGTAACTTCACACTGTCAACTGACATTGTGAATTGTCAATTAGCATTGTCAATGCCTAATTCCCCTTCTTACAAGGACACCAACCGTATTGGATTAGGCTTTACCATAATGGTGTAATTTTAACTTAGTTACCTCTTTAAAGAACCTACCTCCAATCTTCAAGATGGTGAAATAAGTAAAGGATGTCCAGCTTAAAGAAAATACTAGCAAAAAAAAAAAAAGTGGAGGAAGGGCATTCCCAGGGAAGAGTTGGAGAAAAATCCACAATAGAAATCCTACAGAAGGAGGACACTGTGGATCAGTATGGAAAGTGCAGACCATTGCAACGAGCGTGGACACAACACACAACCCCCACAACCAACAGCCAGAGGAAGTGCTGGCTTTGGAGACCAAGGTGAAAGAACACTGCAACAGCCGATGCCACTGGCAATAATGCCACGGGCAATATAGCTAAGGGAGAGCCTGGCATGACTCCAGCATGGACCCCTAATGTGGACAGCGTTATCTTCCTAAGCCAGTGAAAAAAGGGCATGTTCTCTCTCCCATCCTATCATGACAGTCTGGCATCCAACTGGGAGATGGTGCCATCATGACACAAGTAGATGCTGCAGCAGCTTGGGTACACACACCCGGCAATGGAAGGGGAGAAGCCACCATTCTGAAGTCAGTAGTGGCTGTGCCGGCTCTTGAGTGTGCCCAGCAACAGGCAGAGAAAAGCTTTAATTTTGAAATAAATAATGGAGGCAGGAGCTCTTGTGCACGTGTGTGATTCAGGGATTTTACCACAGGAAAAAAATCCATGTTTCCCACTGACTTTGAATCTGGCTGGGAGGACATCTAGGGGCTAGGCACCCATGTAGGACTGTGAGGCACCCTCAGCCTCAACAATACAAGTTCCAGGGCCCAAACCACCAGGGGCAGAGCAACTACAGGCAGCTGGAACTAGGAACATCTCTGTCTCTCCATGGAGTGGATAGGCAAGCATAGCATAGAAATCCTCTGCACCCCATGACTGTGGTAGCCTTGTATGCTGAAACTGTGGGAACTCTGACAGTACAATAGGGCACAGGGTACAGCTGGGTCTCTGCTTTCCCAGGCCATAGCACAGAGCTGGATTGGAAATGGAGCAGCCAAGACTCGAACCAGTGCCCATATGGGATGCCAGCATTGCAGGTGGTGGCTTTACCCACGCCATAGCGCAGGCCCCCAAACTATTTTTTGAACTCATTACTTCATGTAGGGTTAATTTTATGAGTATAAAGTAAACTGAATGTAGATCATTGTAAAAAATAAGAGAGGTAATAGGAAAGGAAGGAGGAAGGGTTGGAGCATGGGCCAGTTGGAAGGTGGGGTAGGATGTATCACTATGTTTCTAAATCTGTATAAATGAAATACATGAAATCTGTATACCTTAAATAAAATTTTTTAAAAAGCTAAAAAGCATAAAAACTTTTAATAAAACACATAAATATACTAAGTTTAAAATAAAAGAATCTATCTCTAAATAACAGTCACATTTTGAGAAATTAGAGTATCAACATATGAATTTGAGGGAGGACATGATTCAGCCTATCAAAACTAACCAGTATTCACTCTGAACTTTAATCAGATTTTTAAAAAAATCCAAGAATTAGCTGAATCTTGAAGAGGGGATATAGAGTTATTTGATCTCAGGGATATGTTAAACATGGAAGATACAAACTATCAGTTACAAACATTAGTGTTCAACAGAATCAATTACGGGGCATGTTAAAACCTGTGAGTGCTCCCCCAGCTGGAAATTCTTGGAGTAGGCCACATATCTGTATTTTTTTTATCAAGTATCTCAGGGATTACGGTACATACTCAAGTTTGAGGATCACTCACTGTAATCTGGAATAATCAGTTCCTAACATGTTTGCAGCCTAGGATAAAGTAAATCTAAGCTCAACCCTGAAGGGCATGTCAATCTAGATAGTCTAGACATGGACAAGGAGAAAGGACCGCAAATGAATAATCTAGTTATCTGTACCACTACATTCCCTTCACATGAAGTCTCTGCTACTCAAAAATCACTCTAACAACCCATTACTAACTTCGTGTCTTTTGTCCAAACAATGCCTTTCTAAAGTAATACACAATGAGTAAAAATTTTTGCTTAAGGCATTGTTCATGAGAATGTTGTTTAAAATCAAATAATGGCCATTTGCCTCATACCTGTTAAAATTTACTAACCACTGGATGAACTTTTACTTGTTCACTAATTTTGACCAATGGATATGAAGAATTGGGCCATCTTCATCTTTATTTTAGGCTGCCTCTGGGAGAGGCTGGCATACAGCCTCACTATTCTCTAGTCTAATACTTGATTAATTATACCTGTATAACACTTTTAATTCCATTACTAAATGACACTGGATTCAAAGTAAAACTCAGTGAAAAAATCTGGTACCGATGCTTTTAAATGCATGTTATTTTTTAATTTCCTCCTTCATGTACTTCCTTATTCTATCTCTGCCTTCCATTCAACAAAGAAATACTTATTGTTGACCACAAACAGTGCCAGGAGTGTAGAAGATAATAAATAACACATAGTCCCTGCAGTTCAGGAAAGTAAAACCTAGAAAAGAAAAGTATAAACAAGTAACCACAAGGGAATGTTCCATATTTAACAAAGACACCCACAAGGTGGAGCACAGCAAAAGAAGGTAATGTTGCCTGAGGCAGAATTTACAAAGACTAAAGGGCCCAGGTAAGGATAAAGCATCAAAACAGGCATAAAAGCCAGAAAATATAAGGTATCAGACAATACAGATGATGGCTCTCACAAACATCTTATGGACTGGGAATCATGGTGGGCCTTCTGTGCTAATCTAACTAATGAGTTCTTGAACCTATCTGGGGAAGTGGCTGATAGTTTTTTAAGTGCCAGCAGTTCTGTGCTTAATTTCCCCATGGCATTAAGATTTTCCCAAGGCTGGATGTTCCACTTCTCCAAAACCCCGATCCCTGCCTCTGTAGCTCCCTGCTACCTGTAGAATAACACTCAGAAGCACTTACTGTTCCCTAAGTATATCACACATGTTCTCACTGGCTGCTAAGGTCAAAATCATGAATTAAAAATCATCTAAAGGAGTAATAAGACCAATCAATGTAAGCAATCCTAAGGCACAGTTTCCCAAAGTTAATGAGGGGCAATACTGGACCATTCCTGTTCTCTGAATGTAGCCATTTGCTGTTCTAGCTGCTTCATGGAAAAAGCATAATACATTCTATAAACAAATTTGATAGATAATTACAATCATCAATACCAAGGAACACTATTCCACTTCCCAGCAGAAGCTGGAATGAAAAGTGATAGCACTTCAAACGTTATATTTTGCTGTTTCTCTGTTTTGTTCTGATAGTCTTCTTTTAAACTCAGACTTTAGTTTTAACAAGGTGGCAGATGGAGCATTCCTTTTTGCTTTTGATGCCACCTGGGAATGTTTTCTCTATAGTAATTCTTGGAAAAAAAAAAAAAAAAGACTGAAAACTAACTACTCTGATACTAACTTTACTTAACAGGATATCAGCCTTAAAATTCAATCAAATGACTAACAAGTAAAGCAACATGATAGCCAACCAGAGACTTAGAGACCTGAAAGTATTTAATAGGGAATGAAGTTTTTAAAAGTTATGTTTCTTTTTGAAATTCAGATTAACATCGACTAGCTAATACTGATCATCTAGAATCACAGGTAGGAATGCAGTGAATAGGAGTAGAACTATAAGCCTCAGAGTTGAAATCATTCAAATCATTTTTAAAGAAATAAGTGAGGATACTTCAAACAATTTATGGAAAAATGGAATTAAAAGGTAAATTTATCTTGGTACAAAACAATTCTGAGGTCCATGCCTAGCAGAGATCTTCAAAAAAGTCATGGAAAATGCATATGAAAAAATGACATATAGATTTCAA
This sequence comes from Oryctolagus cuniculus, assembly GCF_051225735.1. Lineage (NCBI taxonomy): Eukaryota > Metazoa > Chordata > Mammalia > Lagomorpha > Leporidae > Oryctolagus > Oryctolagus cuniculus. The sequence continues at coordinate 102,874,595 of NC_142877.1, forward strand.
TTTTTGTACCAAAATACTTATATTTAACTCCATTTTTCCACAAACTTTCTGAAGTATCCTAATATATGTAAAGGAATAGAAGTGAAAATTATGTAATTCAATATAGAATTAACAAATTTCTAAGAATGTTTTAAATTTACACTGTATCTACCAGGTTAAGGACAAAAGCTGTGCTAATGACCAGAAAATAACCACAATCAATACCAGCTTTAGGTATGATTCCACATATTTCTTCAATTTTTTCAGTTGTTAAGGAATTAATTTCAGTCTTTCATGCAATGCAGAAATGTCCTAGTTCATTTAATACATTAATCCATGATCATCCACTCTCTGTTGAAATATTACTTTCTATGTTGTATATTCTGGTGTACAACACAATGTTTCATGCTCAAGTACATATGTATTAATGTATAGTGAAATAATTACTACAGGCAAGCAAATTAGCATGTTCATCAACTCACTTCCCCTTCTTCCATGGTGATAAATTCTAATCTCTAAGCAATTTCCAGTATATAATCCAGTATTATTTATATACTCCTCAGGCTGTACACTAAATATCTAGTTTTAACTGTTCCATATAACTGCAATTTTGGACATTGTCATTCTATCTGCCCATTACCACACCATTTCCAAACTCCTACTAATCGCCTTTCTATTATCTCTATATATTCCTTTTTTTAGAATTCCCATGTAAGTGTGATCATGTAGTATTTTTCTGTGTCTACCTTATTTTACTCATCATAATCCTTCAAGTTATTCCATGTTGTCACAAATGTTATATATATATATATGATTCATTTTATTTGAAAGACAAAATGACATGCAGAGAGAGAAAACAAGAGATCTTCATTTTGCTGGCTTGTTTCCCAGTGTTCACAATGTCTAGGACTGGGTCAGGCCAAAGTCAGGAGCCAGGAACTCCATCCAGTCTCCCATGTGGCTACTGGAGGCCCAAGTACTTGAGCCATCCTCCACTGGCTTCCCAGGCACATTAGCAAGAAGCTATATCAAACATGCAGCAGCCAGTACTTGAATCAGCACTCTGCTGTTGGATGCCAGAATTGTAGGCAGTGGCTTAACCTACTCTGTCACAAAGGCAGCCCTGGGATGTCCTTTTTAAAGGCTGATTAACTCTGTTGCACATATACACATCTGTGCGTATGTGTACACAATATCTTTACCAATTCACTAGTGTTGTAGCTATTCTGAATAATCTCTAGGAAGAGATTATCTCCACAAGGTACTGATTTCATTTCTTTGGGGAATATACTCAGAAGAGAGATTGACAGCTAGGTCACACTGTAGTTCTATTTTTAAGTTCTTGAGAAACTTTCACAGTTTTCCAAACTGATAATACCAATTTGCATTCCCATCAACAGTATCCAAGGGTTTTCCTTTTCTCCACAGCCTTAAGAAACATGCATTTCTTCTCTTGTTGATAACAGTCATTCTAACAGGCAGGAGGTGATATCTCATTGTGGTTTTCATTTGCATTTCTCTGATGAGTGCTGTTGAGTGCATTTTCATATACCTGTTGACCATTTTTATGTCTTCATTGCAGAAATGTCTATCTCAGTCTTCTGCCCATGTTTTAATCAGATTCTTTAGGTTTTTCATTTATTTTGTAGCTATGAGTATATGACTTGCTTACATGTTTCATATATTAACCTCTGTTTAGATACATGGTTCACAGATATTTTCTTCCAATCTGTAAGTTATCTTTCTATTGTGTTGACTATTTCCCTTGCTGTATAGTAGCCTTTTAATGTGATACATCCAACTAGTTTAGGTTTTTTTCATTTGTTTATTTGAAATGCAGAGTTATAGAAAAAGAGGGAGAGGGAGTGGGGGGAGAGAGCGAGTGAGCCAGAGAGAGGAAGGAGAGACTTCCACATTCACTGATTTACTCCCCAGATGGTTGCAATGGCCAGGACTGGGCCAGGCCAGTCAATAGTCAAGAGCTTCATCTAGGTCTCCCACCTGGGTAGCAGGGGAAGAGTACTTGGGGCATCTTCTGCTGCTTTCCCAGGCACATTACCAGGGAGCTGAAGTAGAAGTGCGGCAGCCAGGACTTGAACCAGCACTCATATAGGATGCCGTGCCACAATATCTGCCCCCAATCATTTATTTTTGCTTTTGTTGCTTGCACTTTTGGTATAATAGTCAAAGAATCATTGTCAAAGCCAATGCCCTCCCCCCATTTTTCTTTTAATAGTTTCATAGTTTCAATTCTGTTTGGTCCTTAATACATTTTTAGTGGTTTTTGCAGATAGTGTAAAATAAGGGTCTAATTTATTTTTTATTTGTTTGTGAATAACCACTTTTTCCAAAACCATTCATTGAAGAGACTATCTTTTTCCAACTGTGTTTTCCTGGTGCCCCCTTTCAAAAACCAGTAGATTGTGTATGCTTGGGTTTATTGCTCAGCCGTGTACTTGGTCACATTAGTCTATGTGCCTGTTTTTATCCCAGTGTCATACTTTTATTTACTAAAGTTTTTAATATAATTTCTTTGGCTACTTAGGATCTTTGGGTTTCCAAGGAAATGTTTTTTTATTTCTGTAAAGTAATACCTTATTTGTTCTGCTTCCCATGTCATAATTCCCTTTCTTTTCTTATTCTATCCTCATGATTTCTCACTCTAGATCACAATTTGGTAATCTTAGGTCCATACATATAGTGACTATTTTTCCTGGCAGATGATTCAGGCTACAATTATAATCCCCAAGGAAAAGTGCATAACTTGGGGTCGGTGCCACGGTACACTAGGTTAATCCTCTGCCTGCGGCACGGGCATCCCATATGGGCGCTGGGTTCTAGTCTCGGTTGCTCCTCTTCCAGTCCAGCTGTCTGCTGTGGCCTGGGATAGCAGTGGAGGATGGCCCAAGTCCTTGGGCCCCTGCACCCGCATGGGAGACCAGGAAGAAGCACCTGGCTCCTGGCTCCAGATCAGTGCAGCGCCGGCCGTGGTGGCCATTTGGGGAGTGAACCAACGGAAGGAAGACCTTTCTCTCTGTCTTTCTCTCACACTGTCTGTAACTCTGTCAAATAAAAAAAAAAAGGTTTAAAAAAAGTGCATAACTCTTCTTTCTACCTAGAGTACAACTGAATTTACTCATCCTCCATTGCAAACACAGAATATATATAGCTGGGGCCAGCACTGTGACATGGAAGGTTAATCATCCAATACTTATGACGTTTTGAGTCCAGGCTGCCCCTCTTCCAATCCAGCTCCCTGCTAATCCGCCTGGGATAACATAGAAAGATGGCCCAATTGCTTGGGCCTCTGCACCCACATGGGAAAACCAGATGAAGTTCCTGGCTCCTGGCTTTGGCCTGGCCTCACCTTAGCTGTTGCAGCCATCTGGGCAGTCAATCAGCAGATGAAGACCTCTCTCTCTGTCTCTCCCTCTCTAATTCTGCCTTTCAAATAAACTTTAAAAAAAAAAAAAGTATAGAGTTGTAAAAACATCCATTCTATAGATTTTTCAGCATTACAAAGAAATAAAGTACTGTTACTTGCAGTGACATGAGTGAATTGTCAAAACACACGTTAAGTCAAAGAAGACAGTCATAGAAGACCACATAATATACTTTTTATATGAAAGGTCAAACACATATTAAACATTTATTAAACAGAAAATAAATTAGTGGTTGCCTAAGGCTGGGGGCATTGGGAAAATGGAGAGTTACTACTAATACATACAGCAGATTCTTTTAGGGGTGAGGCAAATATTCTAAAATTAGATTGTGGCAGTGGTTTTATACCTTTTTTAATATATTAAAACTATTACATTGTACATTTCAAATGAATGAACTTTATGGCATGAGAATTATATCTCAATGTTGTTCAAAAAGGTTAAAAATACATCCAATATAGCAGTCTATAAACACACATGCAAACACATTTTACATACATATACAGATTCACAGTGAATTTCCAGTTATCAACCTATAGTTAATACACTGAATTTTAAAATTCAAAAATTTTCACTACCTTGAAGTAGGTTTCTAGTCTAGCAGATTGACACCAGTTGAGATACCCCATACCATATACTGGAATGCCCTGGTTTGACACTTGGCTCTGGCTCCTAACTCTAGCTTCCTGCTAATGCTCACTCTGGGAAGCAGCACTGATGGCTAAAGTAATTGTGTGCCTGCCACCCACATGGGAAACCTGGATTGAGTCCCTGGTTCCCAGCTTCAATCTTCTTCCTGGTCTGGGCCACTGCATGCTTTTGAGGAACGAATTAGCAGATGGGAGATCTCTCTCTGTTCATCTATTTCCTTCGCTTTCTCTCTCTCCCCTTCTCAAACTTTTTTTCCATTTTTTAATTTTAAAAATGTCACATGCTGAATAAAGATTGTTACAATAATGACAAAATAATAATGTTGGGCATTGCCTAAAATCTCCATTACAATATGGCACCTGGTGGATGTTCGAGGGGCATGTCTGTGGCTGCTGCGGTTAAGCTCCGTAAGATCAGACCACCAGCAGGGATAGGTCCACTTTAGTTCTGGACATGTGGACAGTGCGTGATCCCTATACTTTGCTGAAGATGCCCCTGTGCTTGGTCCACCCATGCCTGCGTGACCTTTTCGCTGATTGGCTCCCCTACTGCACATGTCTTTCATAAGCTTTATGAAAGCTTTCTTTTTACTTCCTCAATAAAGTAGTTCCTGCTTCGACAGAACTCACGTGTGCTTGTGGTGTGTTCACGACCCGTCGACCTTAACTATCCCATTCACCTTGTTGGGGAGTGCCTGTACTGCCCCTGCTGGTCAGGGGCCAACCTCAGGCTTAAGACTCCAACATAATAATGCCAAGTATTCAGTGAATGTACAATATAAGTCAGCTACTGAGCAAAAATGTATAATCTCATTTAAAGTTTCTAGAAAGTAATTTATGGAGCCTGCATTGTGACATAGTAAGCTAAGCCTACACCTGTGGCACTGGCATCCCATAGGGGCGCTGGGGTCATGTCCCGCTGCTCCTCTTCAGATCCAGCTCTCTGCTTATGGCCTGGGAAAACAGTAGAAGATGGTTAAAGTGTCTGGGCCCTTGCACCTGCATGGAAGATCTGGAAGAAACTCCTGGCTTCTGAGTCCACACTGGCTCAGCTCCAGCCATTACAGCTATCTGGGTAGTGAACCAGAGATGGAATACCTTTCTATCTATAGCTGTACTTCTCAAATAAATAAATAAAATCTTTAAAAAGAAAGTAATGTATATATACTTCATATAATCCTCACAACAGAAGCTATTATTTCTCTCAATTTACTTATGAGAAAACTGGGATTTAGGATGGTAAAATAACTCCTTCTAGGTTTTGGAGCTACTAAGTGGCAGAACTTTGCATCACTGCACTCGCTGTCACATTAGCTCTCCCTCTGATGGACAGCAAGTCTCAGCAAACCAAAAGAATCTTATATTGCTATTGCAGACAAGCATCTAATAATGTAGGAAAAATCTCAGAACTAAAAGCTAAACTGAGACTCCTGCCTGAGTCATGACACAAACTAACCAAGCGAAGTCCAATTCCAGTCCTCTCATCTGCAAATGTAGAAACTGAAACACATTTTTTCAAGGACTTTTAGTTTAAGAAATACTTATTTAAAAATTTGAGTCCTCTGCCCAAAACAACCTTGGCAAAAGAGACAGTTTATGTATTTTGTGCCCAAGGTCATTGTGATGTTCATTTGTAAAAACATTAACTGTAACAAGAAAATGGAAGTATAAATAACATCTACTTACAAAGCTGAATACCACCATTAGTCCATTAGTATTATACCACATAATGATTTATTAATTTTTCATCATAAAAATGTTAAACATATTGTAATATAAACAGAATAGTAGCAGAAAAAACAATGTATTCAACACTCACTCTCAAAAACTATCAACTATGGGACTGGTGTTGTGGCGCAGCAGGTTAAAGCCCTGGCCTGAAGTGCCGGCATCCCATATGGATGCCGGTTCTAGTCCCGGCTACTCTTCTTCCGATCTAGTTCTCTGCTATGGCCTGGGATAGCAGTAGAAGATGGCCCAAGTCCTTGGGCCCCTGCACCCACGTGGGAGTCCCAGAAAAAGCTCCTGGCTTCGGATCAGCACAGCTCCGGCCATTGTGGCTATCTGGGAAGTGAACCAGTGGATGGAAGACCTCTCTGTCTCTACCCCTCTCTGTAACTCTTTCAAATAAATGAAAATAAATCTTTAAAAAAAACCTATAAACTCATAGTGAACTTCATTTCATTTACCTATGCTTCCACTTTGAAGGAAATCCCTGGTACCATACATTTCTGTAAATATTTCTGTACACACTCCAAAAGATAACAGTTCTATTCTTAAAACCATAATCACAATATCATTACCACACCTGAAAATATTAACATCTTAATATAATGACTTATATAAACTGGGGATAATCAATTTAACTATATGACAATAAACAACAAATATTTAAATCAATTTATTGATATTAAGAGATAAACCAAGGCACACTGAAATTCTTAGGGGTTTACCTGAGCACTCAGTGATTCATATGTTGGGCAGCCCCAGATTACAAGGAGTTCAGGTTCAACCAAGAGGGCATGAGTTCACTGAAGATAAATAAAATGTTTGGTTGAAGTGGAAAGTCCCTAGTTAGAAGTTACTTGGAGGTTTCTGACTGGTAAAGTCTCTAGGCAGAGGTTAGTTGGAGATTTCTATTCAGTAAAGTTGAAGTTAATCTGCAGTTCTAATTGGCTAAGCTTAAATTTCATTTTATTATTTACACTGAGTTGGGTTTTGGTTTGTTTATGCAGCAATTCAAGGACTAGAGCCACCAACAAGATTTTTTTAAAGGTCTCTCAATTTTTTTAGCACTGACAAATTTTACCTTGTATGTTAAAGCTGCCTATGCATTTAAACTTTGTTACTATTATTTCTATCTTAATGTTATTTCTATACATATTATTTCTACAATTAATTTCTCTGTACTTTCCTCCTGAAATGTTATATGGTACTATGTCAAATGTGTCAATAAAAGTATATTAAACATCTCATATATACTATGGTTACTAGATTCTGTTTACTCATTGAATTTGCCTAGGAATTAAAAAGAAAATCAAATTAGTTGGATATCATTTATTTGTGAATAACCTTGTAGAATAACTTCTACAGTACAATTTAATATCCTCTTGGTGATACCAGATAAACAATTTATTAATTGTTCCAGCAATTTGTCAGCTATCATTATCCTCCAACTATGTTTATGATCCAATTGCAGTGCTGACATAACTTTTAAGGTTTTTTTAGTCTTATTTTCTGTATGGTCTTGGCATTTTATTCCTACCACACTCACTCTTTTTCCTTCTACAATTTGCCTGGTCCTCCAAAAAAAAAAGTTTCAATCATAAAGTCATTGAGTTTGCTTTATATACTTTGTCTTGAAATGTTCATTTGAAAAATTAATTTCATTTCTTCATTCTAGCTCATGATGAAATAAAAGCATTAGCAAAGAAATTTTTTAAATTCAAATTTTTAAACTCAAACTTTGTGTTCCAAATGCATATTTGGAACTGTTTAACTAGCACAGCAGACACATCCTCTGAGACAGAGTTACCACTTTCACCTTAAAGGACTTACTTGAGGCTTAAGAAATGCATAAGTGACAAAGTTTCTTTTGAAACAGAGAACCGAAATTTTACTTCTCTTTAATCTTGTTAACAAGAAGTAAAATAGTTTACAAAGGCTGGGGTAGTAAAGTGAAGAGCTTAACTTCAAAATAACTGCACTATAGGAATGAAATGTTGTACTTAGGTCATCAAAGCCTAATAAAGGCTACCCATCATCTCACTGTTAAAGTTTAAACATACATAAGTCAGGACTTATGAGAGTAACTCATGCAACAAAATAGATATATTTTTAAAAACTGAAAACATTTAGAAAATTTCTAAATCAAATCACATTTCAAATGCATTAGAAGAATTCAGGAATTAAAGGAGTCCTAAAATGAATTCTTTCACACTTGTAAAGAAAATAAATTTTAGAAATACTTGCAATATCATTAATCAGTAAAAAAAAATAAGTAAATATGAGTGCTTATAATGTGCTAATTTCTGTCATCTTACCCTACATCTGCACTTGTTAACAACTCCAGTTGTTTCATGTAAGAGACCTTGTTAAGGTCCATACCACATCCTTTGGCTCATAGGTGAGTTTTCTAACATACTACTATGGGTAGACATGCTGATGCTGACAGCTTCCCACCTAAGGACACACAGCTCTGTCCCCACTTCTTCATTATTCCTAGGATCACTTTGCAAGTTCTCTATCTGTGCCTAAGTCCTAACCTCAGGGTCTACTTTTGAGGAAAATCTTAATTAATTGATAATAGGAATAGTGCTAAAAAAAAAATCCTCAAAAAGAAATTCTGGAATTCTACCACTTGCTGATCAGGGGACAGCAATGACCCAATGTCTATGGATTAGAGGAGATAATGTAAAGCACGTTATAACACTATAATGACTGAAACTTTTGCCTTGGGTGGGTCATAATGAGTTAGTTAAGGGAAAGTAAAAGCTTTTACAATAGTTCTAATACTTTGAAAGATAGGGGAATGTAAACCTAAGAAGAAAGATTTTGGAATATTTGTTAACTACTCTAGAAGCTTTGAAGCATGAGAGTGGCAGGTTTGGGTAAGCCATCTATCAATTCAGAGCATACTTGTAAAAACCAGAAAAACTCAATGTCAGAATTTAAAGTGGACTTAATCTCCTGTACCCAGAGAGTAGGCTATACTGAAATTAGGCCACAGATTTGATTGAGAAGCTCAGCTAAAAAATAAACTAAATGTACAGGCCTGACAGGTCTCCTCTGAGGGCTCTGACAGTGAAAGAGAAGGGTAGAATGTCAATATTTGGGTGGGTGTACATGAGAACACTAAATTCTCTCAGATTCTTCTGAACCATCTAGGCTGGCAAAATCTAATCCCCTTTCCTTGGAGGAAAGCCATCTCCAACTGGCTGCAGACCTGAACACCGGAAAAGGAAGCCCTCCTCAATATCTGCCTCCTCTCTCCCTCTAGACCAGTAACTAAGGTCAGCTCCCACATACAATAGCTCCAATTGTGAAGTGCAGTCCCTGCTCTGGGGAGAAATTCATCAAAAAAAAAGCAAGGAAACAAGCAAAAGAAAGAAGGAAGGAAGAAAAAAAGCTTGAGAGCCTGACAAGTGTCATTAAGAATTGAGAGCACACATATGGACGTGGATCTTTAGGGTGTGAAGCTAAGGCATGGTAAAAGCATGCTTGATAGAGGATAGAGTATTAATATGGAGGCACTCTCCTGTGATTCAGAATTTAACAGTCTAGCAAGCAAACCTTATGTAGGTCCTAAAACATTGATGGAATGTCAATGGAATGACATGATTCCAAAATAGCAGGCACCAGAGGTAGCACTTAACCATCAGCAGCAAGAATGTAACTGCCATTAAAGGCAATAATGTCAGGGCAGCAACCAGAGAGCTCTGACCTGCAGCAATCTGTGGCAATGGTTAATAAATCATTATTCATCTTCGTTCACAGATGAAAAACAGATTGGTAGGGTACAGTTTGCTAGGGCTGGTGTAGCAGAGTACCACAAGGGCGAGCATAAACAGAAATGTAGAGGACAGAAATCTAAGATCAAGGTGCCAGCAGGATTTGTTCCTTCTGAGGGCTGTAAGAAACTATTCAATGCCTCTCTCCCATGTTTTGATGGTATTCTGGTCGTGCTTGGTGTTCCTTGGCTCATAGAAAATCACCCCAAAATCTACCCTCATCATCCTATGGCATTCACCCTGCATTTCTGCATCCAAGTGTCTCTTTTTTTAAGAACATCATTCAAACTGGATTAAGAGTACAATCCATTCCAGTATGATGTCTTCTTTACTAATTACATCTGAAATAACCCTATCTTCAAATGTCACATTCTGTTACTAGAGGGTAACACTTCAATATATGAATCTCAGGAGAAGATAATTCAAACCATAACAGCTAGTAAATGAAGGCATTTATTGACTTATATATTTCCAAAAGAGACAAAAAACTTGGAAAAAATGATGATTAGTTTCTACATCACAACCAGTTCTCAGAATCAAAGAAAATGTAAGGGGAGACTTGAGTCCTTATAACAAGAAAGCCAATGTTTCATCAGTAATTCTCTACGGAAATGTGCTGTCATCTACCAGAGTGCTCTACACTGGTCCAAGAGGAATTCAGCCCTTCCAGGGACTGTTGGATACTGGGCTAAGCTGACACCAGGGTTCCCAAAACATCTTATGGTCTCCCAATTAGAATGGGATCATATGAAAGCCAGATAATAAATGGAGTCCTGACCCAAGCACATCTCAGAGCTGGGCCCACAATTGGGTTAGGTACCTGGCTCATGAATGAAACTGGGATGGATACACTTAGCAGCATCTAGAACCCAAACATTAGTTCTCTGCACTATGAAAGAAGAGCCTTTATGATTGAAAGGAACTTTCCCCTGCCAATGGCCCAGATAACACTTCAGAAGAAACATTCTAGCCAGATAGAATAACAATTTGTTCAACTTTTTGATTAACAGACTTGTGGGGAGCAACTGGGAGCAACTCGGACTAGACTAAGTTACTGGAATTAAGACTTATTCTATGCATCTGCTCTCCCACAATATGGCGCTGGGAGAGAAGAAAACAGCTTCTACACAGCTGCCTCCAGTTCAACCAATAAACTGTAGGACCTACTCCTGATTGGAGGAGAGCAGCGTACTCAGCGTGTGGGTAGCAGAGTTGGGATTGGCGGAAGAGGACTATAAAGGAGGAGAGAGACAACATGCACCAGGAAAACCTGAGGAACATCTGAGCAGCCCCCGAGAGAGCTGGCCGGCGGTGTGCCGCTCCCCCGCGGAAGTGGGGAAAGTGGCTAGGGGGAACATCTATCTGAATAACACCTGTGCAGCCCCCGAGAGAGCCCGCCGGCGGTGTGCCGCTCCCCCGCGGAAGTGGGGAAAGTGGCAGGGGGAACCGCCCTTCCACGGAGGTGGAAGGGACGGTAGCCAACCCGGGAAGAACCAGCAGCAAACCCGGGGAGGGCCAAGCAGACAAAAGAACAGCGCAGGGTCCTGTGTCGTTCCTCCACGAAGACGGGGAGCGACATAATGGTGCCGTGACTCGGATATGAAGGCTAGGCAGGGTTTAGTGTCGTTCCTCCATGAAGAGGGGGAGCGAAAAGACTCACAAAAAAAAAAAAAAAAAAAAAAAAAAAACCTACAGCTCACAGGTCAGTTTGATACACTGTGGTTCAAGATGAAAAATTACTGTATGCTACCACCTATGCAGGAGTGAGCTACTTCAGTGTTACAAAGCTAATGCCAGTTCATACACTGTTTCTTATGGAAACATCTATAATAATGTCACATTACTGCAACAACAATCATTCATTATGAATTAAAACAAAACAAAAGTGGTTCTTTCACATGGTTGGTTTGGGTACTCCCATTCTAAAGGACAGTGGCAAAAGAAAATCCTACTATTACACAGAGCTTCATCCACCATATGAAGACAGAAGAGGTTTGAGGTAAGGACATATATGAATTCTTGGGCAATAGCTAATGGCTGTGCTAAGTGATCAGTGGCCTAGAAGAACAATAACAGAGCATCAGCTACAGGGAGGTCAGAAAGAGCAGCAGGTGGACAACCCTATAGGAATGCACACAAAGTGTGAATACTCAGAGGCATCTACAGCAGATTAGGCACTGATCAAACAGATGGAAAAGATGACTCATCTATGAATGTGAACCAGCCTCTGTCCTCAGCCACCTCAATGCTTGAACCAGTGGTCTTGTGAACTGAATAGCCATAGGGTGGAAAATATGCATGGGCACAAAAGCATGGACTCCCTCTCATGAAAGCCCAGCTAGCTGCTTATAATGCTAAATGTTAGACTAAACCATTGCCAAAAAGTGATCCTTGATATGGTACCAGCAACCTAGAGAAAATCAACCAGATATTTGGTGACAAGTTGATTACTTCAGATTCTTTCACTATGGAGAGCATGATTACTCATTCTAAGAATGAAACTTATTCAAATATAATTTTTTCCTCCTTTTCCCCTGCCAGGCCTCATTTACTGGCATGGAATCCACTAGTCCAACCTCTTATGGCATCATCAGTCTCATAGAATGCTGGAATGGCCATCAGACTTAGCTTTAGAATACCTGTCTGTAGGGCTGGTGCTGTGTCCTCCAGAATGCACTTTCTGGGATAAACCAGTCACCATTCCATGATGCTCTGTCCCTTCAGCATGGATGTGGGAACTAAGTAGATGAAGTAGAACTAGCAGCACTCACCTCTTAACACACTTGCGGCATTTGTCCATCCTCATTGACCAAGTTGAGGAATTTGTGCTTACATCCTCTCAACACTAGGACCTGTACAATGTGATAAGCCCCCATGGGTGGATCACTTTCACCAGGAATACCATAACAGAATCTGAACCTGTAACTATTACTGCTACTTGGTCATTTGTGCCAACAGCCCAAAATGAAAAAAAAAGAAAAAAATGAGTTAATATACTGATGGTGCAATCCATGTTGACTGCCATTAGTAGCTAGGAAAGTTGCTACATAATGGGGACACAAAAGAACATATTTAGAACTCAAGCTATTCACTGGTGCTTCTAAGCCTGTTGATAACAGTATATGGATAAGTAAAGCAATCACAACTCTGTCAACAGCAAAATAACCAGGGGCTCACTCAGACCTACAGGAATAAAGATTTGATACTCCATTAAGCAAGAAATCTAAACTAGGGTAAGTTAAGGGTGAGGGGCATCTAGGATGAGTAGTCAAAAAAGGAGGTGGTTTATTTCACTAACCTTCCCCTTTTAAATGTCAAAGGTTGAGTCAGCAACAAGAATCTGACATGGGGCATAAGCCCCCTTGAATGGTACAAGGGGAAGATGGTAGCAAACATGGTTGATCCCTACCACGTATCTCCTTACCCTCCTTTTAAGTTCACCCATGAGCTACAGAGGGTGACCAAGCATATCAACAAAACCCCACCATAAGTACCTATATTGCTCTATTTTGCTACTTGAGGTTTCTTTCCTATGTTATGAGATATTGCTCAATCTGCATGCAGAGAATCCTGGAAACACCAGGGAGTTAATACCCTCAGTGAGAGATAGAAGTCAATATATAAACTTTTGAACTTTCATGCCTTCAATGGGACAATCACAAGGCACATTCTACACAGTTCTTCAGGGAGTCCACAGTGGCTCCCAGAGGAGATCCACTCATTAGAGCAATATTTTTTGACTTTTCTCTTTTCAGTCTCTTACTTTCCTCATGTCTTTACTTGAACTCTCTGGGAATACTATCTGAGTCAATTACCTTCATCCCTACCCTTTATTTAAGTGCCTGAATGTAGAGGGAATCTATGTTAGATTTAGGTACTATTATTATATGAGCAGTGAGGCACAAGGAACCATAAGCTGACCAGGGTTACATAGCTAATAGCACCAGAACTTGATCCTGGGCAGCCTCATCTACAGACCATACCCTTAACTTCTGAAAAAATTTATCTGTTTGGAAGAGTTCATATTTTGGTATTTAGTTGCCTTAGAATAAAATATTCCCATATTATATTTATAATAAGTAGTTGTGGCTTCTCTATGGGTGTGGCTAACATCTCTACAGCAAAAATAAAATTCAATTAAATCTTATAATTATTTAATGTAGGTTTCAATGTAATTAAGAAGTAACAGTGTCTGGGGGCCAGCATTGTGACATAGTGGCTAAACCCACCTTCTACAATGCCAGCATCCCATATGGGAGCTGGTTCCCATCCTTAGCTGTTCCACTCTGATCCAGCTCCCTGTTATGGCTTGGGAAAAGCAGTGGAAGATTTCCCAAGTCCTTGGGCCCCTGTACCCATGTGGGACACCCAGAAGAAGCTCCTGGCTTGAACCAGGGTATGGAAGACCTCTCTCTCTCTCTCTCTCTCTCTCTCTCCCTCCCTCCCTCCCTCCCTGCCTGCCTCTCCTTCTCTCTGTGTGTAACTCTGACTTTCAAATAAAAATGACTTCACCAAAAAATTTCACAGCTTATGCATTTTTTAACAATAATTAACATGGTAAGTTCAAGGCAATAGTAACTAATGGTTTTTCTCCCTGAAAAGTCAGAAGTCACTAGGTAACTCAGCAAGGCTAGGAATTTTCCAAAAATAAATATAAAACTCCTTTGCACTAGCAAATTATCACTACTTATTGCCTATCCATCAGCTGGCTCTATACTTGAAGCATCAGAGTGAAAACCTGTAAACTATCATTCAAACCTAGATTTTTTTTTTTTTGAAGACCTAAATGGACAATTCCCTAACAGAGTGGTATGGGAGAAAGATATCCAGAGTCAGACAATCCCAGTTTTGCAATTTACTTGATATTTTGATATGTAGCTTAGAAGAACTTATTTAATTTCTTGGATTTTCAATTGTATAGTCTGTAAAATGGGGAAGAAAAAAGAAGTATGCAAAATATCTAGCATATTAACATATACCAAATTACTCAATAAGCAATCTATTTTCTTCTGCATATGGATTATTAATTCATACATAGTTACTTGCAATAAAAACATGTAATTTAGAAAACTCCCAAAGACCTTATAAGTTCAGCTGAAAATAAACTGGAATCCTGCATAAACAGATTAAAGCATGAATTCAAAAGAAGAAATAATAATAACAGATTAGAAAGCAGGCAGATGCAGCTATAGGAAAGAAAGCTTAGGTAGTAAATGCCTCTAGGGCCTAATCAGAAATTATTCTGGTCATACTAGAGAGGTCAACAAGGGTATACATTGCTATGATCTTGAGCTTTATTGCCTAACCCAGCAGCCACTAGCCACATGTGGCTACTAAATACTTAAAATATACCTAGCCTCAAATGTGATGTGCTACAGAGTAAAACATATACAAGATTTCAAAGACTTATGAAAAAAGTATATAAAATATCTCATTAATAAATTTTATACCAATTTTATGCTTTAATAATATTTGCAACATATAAAAGAAAATGTATTGTTATATTTAACTTCACTTGTTGCTCTTTTGCTTTTATTGTAGTTACCAGAAATTTCAGATTTACAAATGTGGTTTACAGTACATTGCTGCTAGACAGTATTAATACTGATATAAACTCCTCATTCCTAGTCCCAAATGCTCTCCCCTGCACTATTCCATCTTTTACAAAGATACGACATTGTAGTAGCTACAATTTCCATTCATCTGCTTGTAGAATATAAGCACTTCACTATCCCAGATGTAATACATGAGTTAGTTGCCACAAAAAAAATATCTTTTACATTATATGCAAAATATACATGGATGAATAAATAGATAACTCTCCGGGGAAAATGTACCCCAAAGGACAATATTCATATATGCAAGACTTTAAAACAGAAACCTACCAGTGATTCTATGGTGCTTTCTAACACGCTATAAAAGGAACATTATTTTAATATGCAGTATCAATTCACCAAGACAAGCAAAGGTTAGGTACCTCTTGAAAAAATGAAATTTTACATTCGAGACATTTATTGATATAATTGGGAGTCTGGAAACACTGCCTGCATGAGCCAAGACTTTCCCAGAGTATCACTGGCAGACAACATGTGTAAGGGACCTCCCAAAAGCTCAGTGAACACGTATTATGAAAAAACTATGCATGCTTTCAAATTTCTTACACCAAAATAAACATCTTTTAATTCCATTTTTCCAAAGCCTTTTTCAAGTACCCTTGTGTGTGTGTGTGTAAGAGAGAGATAGAGAAATGGTTTACTATAGGAACCAGCTCATGAAATCATGGAAGCCAAAAAGCCTCACAGTATGCCAACTGCAATCTAGAGACCTCGCAGAGTTTGTGGCGTCATTCAGTACAAATCCAGAGGTCTGAGAATTGGCTGCTGGTAGACATCCTAGAGCACAAAGGCGATGAAGTGCAACATCCAGGGGCAGGATAGATGGACAGTCCAGCTTAAGAAAGGAGGAAATTCTCTCTTCCTTTACCTTTTCGTTCTCTTTAGGCTCTTAATGGACTGCATGATACGCACTCATACTGGTAAGGCATCTTCTTTACTCAATTTGCTCGATCAAACGCTTATCTGTTAGAGAAACACCTCAGTTAGCTGATTCCCTTAGCTCGGTCACGCTGACACATACAAATTTACCATCACACTGCTTCTATCCTCTGAGCTTCTAGCTTGGTAAGTCTTTCTATTGGAGGCTTCAGCAGAAAAATTGACCAGGTAACTTCACTGTGCATCTTTCTGAAGTGTTTCACATAGTTCCTCAGTATTTACAAAAAAACAAGACTCTCTAAAATAACTATATTCCCACTCATGCTACTCAAACCTCCATAAGGATCTACTCACCACAAACAAAGCAATCTAAACTGGTAACAGGAAAGCGAAAGTTGGTGGTGTAACAGAAAGAATCAGTTTTAGACATACCAGAGAAGATGGCATGAATGATAAAAGAACCCAGGATGTCTCTTCATTTTCATTATAATTTTGCCACTAGTAAACAATACACACTAACAATCTGATTTTATGAGACTCTCCTGTCTAAACTGTTTTTCAAGGAAAAATGAGTAATATGAGAACATGAAAAATAAAAACTTTTTTTAAATATACCTTTTTTAGGTTTTAATCTACCTGAAATATAAAGCAACAGAGAAAGTGAAAGAGCTCTTCCACCCACTGGTTTGCTTCCCAAATGCCTACAATAGTCAGAGTTGGGCAAGGCCAAAACCAGGAGCCCAGAACTCCATCCAGAGGCGCAAATACTTGAGCCACTGCCTCGTAGGATACACAGGCAGAAAACTGGATTGAAGGCAGAACAGAGTGACCAAACTGGTTTACTCACAGGGAATGTGAGCATCTCAAGAAACAGTTTAATCCACTGTGCCACATGCCTGCTCCTCTTATTTTTTTAAAGATTTATTTTATTTATTTGAAAGACAGAGTTACAGAGAGAGGTAGAGACAGAGAGAGAGGCCTTCCATCTGCTGGTTCACTCCCCAGATGACAGTAGGGAAAGTCATTTAAGGAAAAAAGCTATATATTGAGAATAAGAAAGTAAACATATTTATGTCATGAATTTCAGTGGTCTTACCATGTAAGGCCCAAACTATGGCATATTCTGCAAGCATTTATTAAGTGTCACTTATGTAACTGGTGCTTCCAGGATACTAGACATTCAAAGAGACAAGCCCTCCATCTAAAGAGCTTAGTAATACAGGCAATATACAACTGTGATATAATCAATGTAAGCATGAGTAAAGTGCACTGCAGGCAAAAGAAGGATTCTAAACAAAGGTAAAGCAGCATGAGTGCATAGCATATTGGAGAAAAAGTAACTCGTCCTGTGTGGCTTCAGCCTTCCTTGAGGGCCTTAAATCACCATTTTTTTTAAACAAACATTACATGCTGGTTATGTATTAGACATGAAAAACATGGACATGTAAACCTTATTCCCTTATACCAAGTGCTAATGTGTGAATAGAAGATAGCTGAGAGAAAGGAGAGAGCAAGGCAGGAAGGGGGGAATCGCACTAGGAGAACCATAAAGAGTCTGAAAAGTCTAAAGCCATGGGAGAATGCCAGGGGCAGAATCATTAGATGCTTTGAATTGCCAGGCTTTCAGATTAGAAGTGGTGATGTGAAACAGGAGAGGGTCACGATCAGATCTGTGCTTCAAGAAAGGCTTTCTGGCAGCAGGCCAGTTAGGAGTAAGTAATCCAGGAAAGAAAGGAGCCAAGGAAATAGCACTAAGGATGGGGATACAGAAAAGAGAGAGCATATTCAGGAGAGATTTCAAAGAGAGGCAAAATCTTGATAAAAGTAAAGAAGAAAGAAGTGTCAGCGATAGCTCGAGTTCTTTTGCTAATCCCTGTATCTCCCTAGTAGAAACACTATCTGCTTTGAACCTCTATTTTATTTCAATGTTAGTGGACTTTTTCTGATATCTACTTAGCACCATACTGGTAAAGTCAATGAGTACATTTAGTTTACTGAAATATCACAACCTTGATTACAGAGTTTATTGCTCAGCTTTTTGTTAATTTAACTAAAATACCTGAGAGGAGCTTCTTGGGAAGAAAAGGACTTGCAGTTTGAGGTTCACAATTCAAGATCTGGTGGCCCAATATTGGCCTGGCATCCCATGGAAGCTGGAAATGGCGGAGTGTGTGTGTAGAAATAATCATATGGTGAGCCAAGAGGTAAATAGAGAAGCTGGGCTGAATCCTGCTTACACAACCAACCATATCAGGAGAACTACCTTCCAAAGGAAGTCCCCAATGACCAAAGACCTCCCACTACATCCCCAGCCCCCACTACTATAATTAGATCAGGTCTCCAACAAAATCCATCAGCTGTTAGTATTCATCCACTGACTATTAACATAAGTCACAGGGTTCAAACGTCTGCATGTCTTTGGGGAACTGAGTGCTGCACAGTCCATTAACACTGAGTTTAAATTTTACACCCAATACTGAGTACCTCACTTACCTCACACTAGTCCCAGTCCTTACTTTCAGTGCCTGCCTGACACAATGCCTAACACATGCAGGTATTTTCATGTTGAAAGAAGGAAAAACAAATAGCATAAGACATAAGGTGGATGGTGTTGGGCCTTTCAGAGACAGTGAACACAGGAGGAGCAAAAGACTTTGGAAAAGATGATGGGTTTATAATGCATGCCAGAAGCACTGCCTGGTATATTATATTATAGCTTTATTTATTATTCAATAGTGGAAGCATTGAAAATAAGAAATATTAAAGACAGACATTATTCAAGAAATGGTCGCCAGGGCTCGCACTGTAGCACAGTAGGTAAAGCTGCTGCTTGCAGTGCCGGCATCCCATATGGGCACCAGTTCAAGGCACAGCTACTCCACTTCCAATCCGGCTCTCTGTTATGGTCTGGGAAAGCAGTAGAAGATGGTCCAAGTCCTTGGGCCCCTGCACCCCCATGGGAGACCCAGAGGAAACTCCTGGATTCTGGCTTTGGATCAGTGCAGCTCCAGCCATTGCGGCCGTATGAGGAATGAATCAGTAGATGGAAGACCTCTCTCTTTCTGCCTTTGCATCTCTGTAATTCTTTCAAATAAATAATCTTTAAAAAAAGAAAGACATGTCCTCAGAATATTTCTCCATTATCTTTTTTAAAACTTACATTAATATTTGAAGTATTATGACAATATCCAATTCCATAGCTCAGCTTTTTTTTTTTTTGTTTTGTTTTTTTGTTTTTTTTTGACAGGCAGAGTGGATAGTGAGAGAGAGAGAGAGAGACAGAGAGAAAGGTCTTCCTTTGCCGTTGGTTCACTCTCCAATGGCCGCCGCGGCTGGCGCGCTGCGGCCGGCGCACCGCGCTGATCCGATGGCAGGAGCCAGGAGCCAGGTGCCTCTCCTGGTCTCCCATGGGGTGCAGGGCCCAAGCACCTGGGCCATCCTCCACTGCACTCCCTGGCCACAGCAGAGAGCTGGCCTGGAAGAGGGGCAACCGGGACAGAATCCGGCGCCCCGACCGGGACTAGAACCCGGTGTGCCGGCGCCGCTAGGTGGAGGATTAGCCTAGTGAGCCGCGGCGCTGGCCCATAGCTCAGCTTATAATATTGCTTACAACACCATGGTGAGCTGTTTATTACAAAAACATATCATTAATACTGCTGTGGCCTAAATGTTTGTGGTCCCCCCAAAACTATATGCTGAAGTCCCAACCCCCCAGATGCTGGTATTAAGATGAATGGGAGTGGATCTCTCATGAAGGCAAATCTTCATGAATGGTATAAGCACCTTTAGGAAATAGGCCCCAGAACAATAACTTGCCTCTCCCACTGAGAGAGGATACAGCTAGAAGGATATAGCTATATCTATGAATAACAATGAAGTCTTCACCAGAAACCGAAAATGCTGGTACCCTGATCTTGGATTTTTGGTCTCCAGACACATAGAAATAAATTTCTGTTATATATAAGCTGCTCTTTCTGTGGCATTTTATTACAGCAGCTCTAGGAGACTAAGACAAACACAGTCTTTGGCATTACATCATCAAATACTCCATCAGCAAGGTCTGACCTGACAACACTATATGAAATAGTACCAACATCGCCCAATTTCTGCATCCTTGTTCATTTTTCTTCAGAGCACTTACCACTACCTTACATATCTGTTTATTATTTTCCTTTTCCCTTGGAAAATATGAGTTCAATGTGAACATGGGATCTATCTGTTCTGTTCAGAGTTGTATCAACTGCATCTAGAAGAAAGGCCACTGAAGATCATAGCAAGTGAGAGAGTGGCTGAAGGTTGGCCTATACCTGCACAGAAATCAAAAATAAATAAGGATGGCCAGCGCTACGGCTCACTAGGCTAATCCTCCGTCTGCAGCACTGGCACCCCAGGTTCTAGTCCTGGTCAGGGCACCAGATTCTGTCCCAGTTGCTCTTCTTCCAGTCCAGCTCTCTGTTGTGGCCCAGAAAGGCAGTGGAGGATGGCCCAAGTGCTTGGGCCCTGCACCCGCATGGGAGACCAGGAAAAAGCACCTGGCTCCTGGCTTTGGATCGGCACAGTGCACCAGCCGTAGCAGCCATTTGGGGGGTGAACCGATGGAAGGAAGACCTTTCTCTCTGTCTCTCTCTCTCTCACTGTCCAATTCTGCCTGGCAAAAAACAAACAAATAAATAAGGCCTTGTGCGGATAGAAAATTAGAACTCGGATCTCACAAGAATGTAACAGAAATCCCTAGGAGACAAAAATAAAAAGACACTGCAAACCGGAGCAATGAACTGGGGAGCTTGTAGTTATCTTTGAAAGTAACCATAGGCTTGGGTTTTAACAGTCTCTGGCCAGGTGAGATTCAAATCTGCGTATAAAGCTGTTAATCTTAATGGAATATCTGTGTGGCCATCATTGGCTTACTAGAAGATGAAAGGAAACTTGCCTATCTGAGCTAGGGCTTTGGGGAAGAATGACAAAGTCTACCTATGTGTTCTTAACTATGATCTACCCTCAAATATTTGGGAATTTCAACTTACATGACCCATATAGTCAAGGAATTCGAAGCCAAGAAATTAAATAAATATTGTTCCATTTATTGTTTCTCAGTTCCAAATCTAACTTTCATTGCATTGCTTTGGGATATGGGTGCAGGACCTGATAAACATGTCTCTTGTACCTTCTGGCTTGATGCTAAACTTTGTCAAAAGAGTATCCTGGAAAGACAAGGTTCATCAGCCCACCAATAAAAAAGTCAATGATTTCAAACAAAGAAGTTTTACTTATTAAATATAAAAATATTGTTCTGAAAACCTAACCAAAGGTTAATAGAATCCTCAATAATATGCACTCTTTTCTTCCGATGATAGAACTGACTTTAAATCAAGGTTAACTTTTCAGATACTGAAATATTCCCCAGTTACATATAATATTCAAATATGTTTATAGCCTCTTCTCCTTTAAGTTAAGAGATGGACCATTAAAGATTTACAAACTCATTTCTACAGTGGTAGCTTTTATACAGATTTTTAGGTCCTATACTCCAGTTTCATTTATCATAAGATTAGTTATTTATATACCCCATTGAACATTCCAAATATCTTCCCATTATACATTTTGGCAATACTAAGAATGAAACCCATTTCAAAAAAATAGGTTTTCCAACTTATATTTCTAAAGCTTTTCAGTATAACTTTAACTTGCTCTATATTACAACTGTGAAATATAAAATCACCCCATTTCATTTTTTTTTTTTTTTTTTTTTTTTTGACAGGCAGAGTGGACAGTGAGAGAGAGAGACAGAGAGAGAAAGGTCTTCCTTTGCCGCTGGTTCACCCTCCAATGGCCGCCGCTGCAGCCGGCGCACCGCGCTGATCCTGGCAGGAGCCAGGAGCCAGGTGCTTTTCCTGGTCTCCCATGGGGTGCAGGGCCCAAGCACCTGGGCCATCCTCCACTGCACTCCCTGGCCATAGCAGAGAGCTGGCCTGGAAGAGGGGCAACCGGGACAGAATCCGGCGCCCCGACCGGGACTAGAACCCGGTGTGCCGGCGCCGCAAGGTGGAGGATTAGCCTATTGAGCCACGGCGCCGGCTCAACCCCATTTCATATTCTAACAAGTATCATCTTGTGATGGTTAATTTTATGCACCAACTTGATTGGGCCATGAGTTGCCCAGATATGTGGTCAGATTTTATTCTGTGATGGTGTTTGTGGATGAAGTTAACATTTAGATCAACAGACTGAGTAAAACAAATTGCCCTCTCTAATGCTGGGTGATCCTCAACTAATTAGTTGAAAGTCTGAATAGAAAAAAAATGGCTGACCTTCCCCCAACTAAAAAAATCCTCCTGTCTCCCTGACTTCCAACTGAGATACCAGTTTTTTCCTGTCTTTGGACTCATACTAAAACACTGGCTGTTCCTAGATCCCTAGCCTGCTGGTCTTCAGAATGTAATTATACCATCAATTCTCCTGGGTTCCCAGCTTGCAGATCTTAGACCCTGCACATCTTGGAGTCTGTCAGCCTACATAACTGTATAAGCCAAATTCTTAAAATAAATTTACATTTACATACACACCTTACTGGTTCTGTTTCTCTGGAGAACCCTGACACACTCCAAATAACCTCCAACTGACTCCTGCTAAGCATCCCTCCTAAGAAAATACACATGCTCCAGGCACTTTCCTTTCTTTTCCAAGTTTAAAGGTAAAAGCATGGTATTCACCGTCCCCTCTTATCATTGTCTCTATTCCCCCATCCTGCCCCCTTCTGCAAACATACTCCTTCCTCATCTCTAATTATGTGGTTAAAATACAAGCAGGATCTCCTTGAAAATTCTGCCTAACATCCAGACTAAGACTGTTTCATTAGCAGGGAGACAAAGACAACTGAACCAAGCTTGGTCAATCAGAAACCACAAATAAATGGGGTTTGAGATTTTTTTTACATTAATTTAAAAACAGAAGGATTGAAGATGATTGGAGTTCTTTGCTGCCAATAGCCATAGGCAGGAATCAGGCCTAAGTGAATGAAGTAAACACACTGAAATAGAAGAACTTAAAGAAAAAAAAAGAGGCCTAGTGATACTCAATTCCCTCATGCCCTTTATTCCCGAAGCTAAGCTTCACCCAAACCTCTCTGTCCCCATTACAGTAGTCAATAAATTCCCCTTTGGCCTAAACTGGTTTGAGTCAGGTTTCAGTCAGTTGCAGCCAGAGGAGACAGATAAATCCCTACTGTCTGGAAATCATTATGGAAATTTATATAATTCAACTAAAAATAATCAAATTAACTTCAAATATTTTACATAACCTATTTTCCATGAGCTGATATTGTTCAAAAAATTAAGTACGTTCAATATTTGTCCTAAAAACATTATTAACATTGAAGTCACTTAAAATGCAAAGACTACCTAGGAAAAATTACTCTGCTGTATTTATAAAGGAACTATCAAATTAGACAAAATTAAAGAATCATAAGGAGCTCCATGGTTTTGGATGGGTACCATGTGGTTCCATTAAAAATGCTATATAAGAGTGAGCATTTAACTCAATGGATAAATTGCTGCTGGGGTCGCCTGCATCCTAAGTTAGGGTTCTTGAGTTAGAGTCCTAACTCCTTTTTTCATTCTAGCTTCCTACTAATGTACACCCTGGGCTGGGGGGGGAGGGATGGGAGACAAGAGATGATGGCTCAAGTTCTTCGGTTCCTGTCACCAACGTGGAAGACATGAGTTGAGTTTCGGGCTTATACTTTGGCCTGGCCCTCCCATGACTTTTGCAGGCATTTGGGTTGCAGGCATTCAACTGTTGAACCAACAGATGAAAGATCTCTTGATCTCTCTCAATCTCTTCAACAAACAAAAAACAATTTTAAAGATTTTGTTTATTTGAAAGGCAGAGCAACACAGAGAGAGGGAAAGATAGGTAAAAAGATCTTCCAGCCACTGGTTCACTCCCCAAAATAAAACATACAAACCATGATCTATGTTTTGGATGTTAAAAGTCTCCCAAAGGCCCAGGAGTTAGAAGCTTGGACCCCAGGGTAGCAGTATTGGAAAGTGGTGAAACCTGTGGCTGGTGGGGCCTAACAGGAGGCAGTGGTTATAAAAGCCTTAGTTTGGGCCCAACCTCTCCGCTTCCTGGGCTCACCATACAACCCTTCCACCACCATGGTACACATTCCACCATCCACCCAGGGTTCCTTGCCAAAGTCAAAGTTTGTATCATACTGTTTATATTCTGAGCCTCCAAAACTGAGCTTTCTAAGTTAGCCAGCGCAGGTATTCTGCTGTCAAAATGAAAAAGCTAGCTGGTATACCGTGTATACAAATAATTCTTATACAAAAAAATATATTAAGCTACATGAAAAATGCAGTACATATTCAGAGGTCAAAGAGTTTACATTTACACAAGGAAACAGGGAAAGAGTCAATAAGGAAATGGTACAGAGACGGGCCTTCATGGTAGTTAGAACAGATATATAAAAGAAGTCAATCCATCGAAGAGAACACTCAAGTACAGACACAAATTTGGGAAAGAATGAGGCATATCTAGGGAAGTATAAATTTAGAAGGGTAGGTCACATATATGGTGGTGTGTTCTTTTTCCATGGCTAACAAACAAATTATTGTACAGGACACAGCTTAAAACAATATAATTTCTTTTTTGACAGGCAGAGTATCGCTCCCCCTCTTCACGGAGGAACGACACAGGACCCTGCGCTGTTCTTTTGTCTGCTCGGCCCTCCCCGGGTTTGCTGTTGGTTCTTCCCGGGTTGGCTACCGACCCTTCCACCTCCGTGGAAGGGCGGTTCCCCCTGCCACTTTCCCCACTTCCGTGGGGGAGCGGCACACCGCCAGCCGGCTCTCGGGGGCTGCTCAGATGTTCCTCAGGTGTTCCTGGTGCATGTTGTCTCTCTCCTCCTTTATAGTCCTCTTCCACCAATCCCAACTCTGTTACCCACACGCTGAGCACGCTGCTCTCCTCCAATCAGGAGCAGGATCAGCTCCTGCAGGTCATCACTCAAGTTGGCGAGAGGCAGCTGCGTAGAAGTTGTTACTCCCTTCTCAGCGCCATATTGTGAGAGAGCAGATGCATAGAATAAGTCTTAATTCCAGTAACAGTCTAGTCCGAGTTGCTCCCCACAGCAGAGTTAGATAGTGAGAGACAAAGGTCTTCCGTTGGTTCACCCCCCAAATGGCCGTGCTAAGCCGATCGAAGCCAAGAGCTAGGTGTTTCCTCCAGGTCTCCCATGTGGGTGCAGGGCCCAAGCACTTGGGCCATCCTCTACTGTCTTCCCGGGACACAGCAGAGAGCTAGACTGGAAGAGGAACAATCAGGACAGAATCTGGCACCCCAACCGGGACTAGAACCCGGGGTGCCAGCACCGCAGGTGGAGGATTAGCCAAGTGAGCCGTGCTGCCAGCCACAATACAAATTTATCATCTCATAAATTCTATGGTCAGAAGTCTAAGTGAGCTAGAACCCATGTTCAGGGTCTCACCAGGCTGAAAACAAGGAGTCCCCTAGAGCTATGGTTTGTTTCTAATGCATGGAGTCCTCTTCCAAGATCACTGCTTGTTGGTGGAATTAATTTCCTTGCACTTGGAAGACTCATATCTCACCACCACCAGTTGTCCTGCTGACTGTCCATCCGGAGCCACTCTTGGCTTCTAGATGTTACCCACAATTCCTTGCCAAGTGTTTCCCTAACTAGGCCCTCCTGACTGCAGGCTTCAATCCATTTCTAATTTGTCTCTTTTGATTGGCTTAAAATTGACTGTTTGATAACCTGATCACAGGTGTGATGACATGTCATATTCACAAGTTCTGCCCACACTCAAAAAAACAGGATTTTACAGGATGTGTACTCCTGGATGGAAATCATGGCAGTCATCTTAGAATTCTGCTTAGCATAGGTGGTAATAGAAGATGAGAACAAAAATTCTCCAAAGCTATGCCAAAACTCAGTTAACTTTTCCCTCCATATTTCAAGATGATACTACTTGTAAAATGTATATGCATAATTGCAGTGACAATTGAGGATCATCCTCCACTTGGAAAGTGTCTATTCTATGGCTATTAGTGATCACAATTTATAGCAAGGTTTATTTTACTAACTGGCAATATCATTGTATTAGTTTTTTGGTACTAAAACCTAAGGCAACTAACTTTATAAGGAGAAACGCATTATTTGGATCAAAATTTTGGAGGTTGAAGTCCAAGATAAGGAAGTTCCCTTGGTTGGCCTCTGATTAGGGTAATGGATGACAGTGGAAAAGACTACTACGGGGAGAGGGGCTGGCAGCACTGTGGCATAGGCTAAGCCTTCACCTGTAGCACTGGCATACCATATGGATACCAGTTCATGTCCCAGATGCTCCTTTTTCTTTTATTGGTCATTTTTTTCTTTTATTTAATAAATATAAATTTCCAAAGTACAGCTTATGGATTACAATGGCTTTTCCCCCCCATAACTTCTCTCCCACCCACAACCCTCCCCTCTCCCGCTCCCTCTCCCCTTCCATTCACATCAAGATTCATTTTCAATTCTCTTTATATACAGAAGATCAATTTAGCGTATATTAAGTAAAGATTTCAACAGTTTGCACCCACACAGAAACATAAAGTGTAAAATATTGTTTGAGTACTAGTTATAGCTTTAATTCACATTGAACAAAACATTAAGGACAGAGATCCTACATGAGGAGTAAGTGCACAGTAACTCCTATTGTTGACTTAACAAATTGACACTCTTGTTTATGGCGTCAGTAATCACCCTAGGCTCTTGTCATGAGTTGCTAAGGCTATGGAAGCCTTTTGAGTTCGCCGACTCCAATCTTATTCCGACAGGGTCATAGTCAAAGTGGAAGTTCTGTCCTCCCTTCAGAGAAAGGTACCTCCTTCTTTGATGGCCCGTTCTTTCCACTGGGATCTCACTCGCGGAGATCTTTCATTTAGGTGTTTGTTGTTTGTTTGTTTTTGCCAGTGTCTTGGCTTTCCACGCCTAAAATACTCTCATGGACTCTTCAGCCAGATCCGAAAGCCTTAAGGGCTAATTCTGAGGCCAGAGTCCAGATGCTCCTTTTTCAATCCATCTCTTTTCTTGTGGCCTGGGAAAGCAGTGGAAGATTGCCGAAGCGCACGGGTCTCTGTACCCACATGGGAGACGCAGAAGCTCCTGGCTCCTGGCTTTGGATTGAATCAGCTCCAGCTGTTGCTGCCATCTTGGGAATGAACCAATGGATGGAGGACCTATCTCTCTCTCTCCGTGTGTGTGTGTGTGTGTGTGTCTAAAATCCTACCCCTCAAATAAATAAAATCTTTCTAAAAAAGATTAATATTGGGGCTAGTATTGTGGCATAGCATGTAAAGCCACAACCTGCAATGCCAGCATTTTGTTTGGGTATTGGTTAAAGTCCCAGCTGTTCCACTTCCAATCTAGCTCCCTGCTAATGGACCTGGGAAAGCAGCAGAAGATAGCCCCAGTGCTTGGATCTCTGTACCCATGTGGGAGACCCAGAAGTAGCATCTGGCTCCTGGCTTCTGCCTGGCCCAGCCCTGGTCATTGCAGCCATGTGGGGTGTGAACCAGCAGAAGAAAATCTCTCTTTTCCTGCCTCTCCTGCCTTTGTCTCTGACTCCACAAACACTTAGCATATTTTTCCCTCTACTGATACTATTTCTCTGGCCTTATATGAGTTCATGCTAAAAAAGCATTTTTGTAGTATTCTATACTTATCTACCCTTCATCTTAAGTATCCAGGAAAGAAGAATTACAAACAGCATAGCTTTTATATAGCAAAACGTTGGTTTCACACCAATATGGAGGTAAGTAAACACATAATTAATATTTCTATAATGCTGAATAAGATTAAAGTTGACATCTGAACAGCATGGATTTGAGTTTCTTGTGTGTATATGCACTGGTTTCATTTTGTTTTGTTTTGAAGATTTGTGGCAAGCTAAGGAAACTACAGGTGAACTATGTAGCTTAGAAATATTTTTAAAAATCAAGAACAAGTTAGGTATGTCTTGAGTACATAAAATAGATATAGATACAGTTTAACATTTACTACAATAAGATAGACACTAAGAAAATTTAAAACTTACAAAAATGTATGCACACAAACACAAATTGCACATGCATCATTTGCTATAAACAGAAATTTGAACAAATGTAAAGATGCAGTATTAACAGCCAGGTGTCAGGCACACTGAAAAAGACATCAGTTGGATTGTGAACTGAGGCCATCGCTGTAGCTCAGCAGGTTAACGCCCTGGCCTGAAGCGCCAGCATCACATATAGGCGCTGGTTCTATTCCCTGCTGCTCCTCTTCTGATCCAGCTCTCTGCTATGGCCTGGGATAGCAGTAGAAGATGGCCCAAGTCCTTGGGCCCCTGCACCCACGTGGGAGATCCAGAAGAATCTTCTGGCTCCTGGCTTCAGATTGGCACAGCTCAGGCCATTGCAGCCATCTGGGGATTGAACCAGCGGATGGAAGACCTCTCTCTCTCTGTCTCTACCTCTCTCTATATAACTCTGTCTTTCAAATAAATAAAATATCTTTCAAAAAAAAAAAAGATGTCAGTTGGGATGCCCACATCTCATATCAGAGTTTCTGGGTTTAAGTCTCTGCTCCTAATTCCAGCTTCCTGCTAATGCTACAGCAGATGGTTCAAGTACTTGGGTCCCTCCCACCCACATGGGAAACTCAAACTCAGTTCCAGACTTCTGGCTTCAACCTGGCCCAGCTCTAGCTGTGGTGAGCATTTGGAGAGTGACCCAGCAGATGGAAGATCTTTTTGTACCTATCTGCCAAAGGCAAGTGTAACCCTAACCATCTCGAGGTGAGCAGCTCATCTTTCCAATAAATTGCAATTGGCAGTAAAAAAGTGATCTTTTGCAGTTATCCCATATTTTTCACCATTCATAATACATATAACATAAAATACATGTTAATCAACTGTTTATCACTAAGACCTTGGTCAACAGCAAGACATCAGTGGTTAAGTTTTGGGGAAGTTAAGTTATACACACAAAAAAACTTAATTAATTAAAACAATAAAGTTATACACAGAGTTTGATCAGTAGCAGGCACAGATAGCAGACCCAAGAGAGCCCTAAGCAGCCCACCTCTGCAGCTGTCCTGGTTACCATGACACCTTGGGAAGAGCCATAGCTGCTGAAACCCTTCCAGGTACCATCAACATAACAATGATCAACAAGACCCAACAGCAATGGGCTTCTCCATCCCAAACTCCCACCATGATTCCCACTGCACCCACCTTCAGAACTGCCAACACCAAGACCATCTCCATGGACAACATCACAGGGAGTGGTGACCCAGGTGGCCTTACATCAGCAGTGCATTGAAAGAAGGGTTTTGGGAAGAGAGCAGCCCAGGATAAGAAATGCATCTGGTTTCATCAACAGGAATCGCATCTAGGAAGATTTTTTTTTATATCAACCTGCTGAACATAACCCCAGGAAATACCTTCACAGTAAAGGAAATGGAAAGACAGTGGAGTTTGGTGTTGATAAATGAGAAAAGGGGGCAGGAGAAGCAAATGTTACAGGCACCAGTGAAGTTCCAGTTCAACACAGTAAATATACATATCACATTATAGACGCTGTCCACATTGAAGGGACCCAGTTAGCAGAATAGTGAAAGTGGGGAAAAGAATGAAGGATCATAGAGTGCTTCTGAAAGTCAAGGCCAAGCAAAGGTTCCCACCCTGCTATATGAGAAGACCCTGTTATATGTAGATTCTCCATGTGGATCAACAATGGTATTCCATCCTGCACAGGAACATGTGATGGATGGAGCTAACAAGCAGGGTAAAGGAGAAAAAGGTAGCCTAGTAAGACAGAAAATATACATATTCAAGGGGTACCATCAGAGGATGGTAATGAAGATGACAAAAAAAAAATCAAAGAGATGAATCCAAGGTCAGCAGTCACCTCATTGCCAATACCTCTGCCATTTGAATCACTACTGCAGATGCCCAGAAAACCCTACACCAAAAGATGACAAAGGAGCAAAAGTGGATGGTCTACTAGCTGAGAATGTGTTCACTACCAAGGCTGAGCAGGTCAAGAGCTAAGTTAAATACCAGTTTATGATCTCTACCATCATCCAACCATACAACAGGAAAAATAAGTATGAAACTGCAGCAAAAATAAATGAATACAGACTGAAGCTGAAAATCTTAAGTGGCTCCTTTTTTTCTCCACTGACTTTTTTTTCCAATGACCAGATAATTAGAACTCTTGGTGTTATCTATGCAGCATGGGGGGTTTATTATTTTACCTAAAGGCATCTCTTTTTGGTAATGATCTGTTTTAATGTTTATTTATTTTCATCTACTTAAAAGCTAGAGAGACAGAGACAGACACACACACACTGAGAGAGAGAGAGAGAGAGAGAGAGAGAGAGAGAGAGAGAGAGACATCTTCCATCTGCTGATCTATCACATGGTTAGGAGGGGCCCAAACACTTGAATTATCATCAACTGCTGCCTCCTCCTGTGCGCATTAACAGGAAGCTGAATTGGAATAGTAGTAGTCAAGACTTGACCTAGGCATTCCAGTGTGAGATGTGGGCAACCCAAGCAGTGGCTTAACCCATTAAGTCACAATACCCACCTTTGTTTTTTTAAACTTGATTTTACTTAATACACTTTTAAAGACGTGTTTCATATCCATTCAAGTTTAGATTTTAATGGTTTCATTTTTAAGTTGCAAAAAAGTTTACAACTTAATTTTTTAAAAGGTTTATTTATTTGAAAGAGTTACACAGAGAAAGATAGGACTTCCATCCGTTGGTTCACTCCCCAATTGGCCGCAACAGCCGGAGCTGCGCCGATCTGAAGCCAGGAGCCAGGAGCTTCCTCCAGGTCTCCCACATAGGTGCAGGGGCCCAAGGACTTAGGCCATCTTCTACTGCTTTCCTAGGCCATAGCAGAGAGCTGGATCGGAAGTGGAGCAGCCAGGACTTGAACCGGCGTCCATGTGGGATGCCAGTGCTTCAGGCCAGGGCATTAACCCACTGCACCACAGCGCCGGCCCCTACAACTTAATTTTTTAAAGGCTCCTGTTATTAAAGGTCAAAATTTTAAGTTAAATGTAGATTTTCAACTGCACAGGGTGTTGGCATCCCTAATGCAGCATCCCTCACTCTATTCAAGAGTAACCTGTATATAGGAACCCAAATCTCAGAGGTAGAAATGTCCTGGGGTGCATTTTTAACCTAGCACTTAAAATGCCAACAAAAACACTTTTGTCCCATTTCAGAATACCTGAGTTATATTCCTAGCTCTGTTGATTCCAGATTCCTACTAAGACAGACCCTAGCAAGCAGTGGTGATGGCTCAAGTACTTGTGTTCCTATCACCCACATGGAAGACCTAGACTAGTTTTCAATTTCTAGCACTGGCCTGGATGTTGTGGGCCTCTGGGAAATGAACCAGCAGGTAAAGGGGTCTTTCGCACTCTTGCATTCACTCTCTCCTTCTCCTATGTGTCTCTGTGTCTACTTCTAAAATTAGAAAATTAAAAGAAATATCCACTTATTTATTGATACAATGGCTTATATTTTCTTCAAAGAGAGAAATTTAAAACATTCACTAATTTTGCCTGCTGAGTTATAGACAGTGAGAGAGAGAGAGAAAGGTCTTCCTTCCATTGGTTCATTCCCCAAATGGCCACTACGGCTGGCGCTGCATCGATCAGAAGCCAGGAGCCAGGTGCTTCCTCCTGGTCTCCCATGAGGGTGCAGCGGCCCAAGCATTTGGGCCATCCTCCTCTGCCTTCCCGGCCACAGCAGAGAGCTGGACTGGAAGAGGAGCAACCGCGACTAGAACCGGAACCCATATGGGATGCTGGTGCCGCAGGCGGAGGATTAACCAAGTGAGCCACGGCACTGGCCCCCTGTTCTGCATTTCTTACACGTGAAAATAAATAATACTATTTGGTTTTTTTTTTTAAAGTATGATCTGATTTTCCAACTTTAAATACAGTGCTAGTATAGCCTCTTGTGATAAAAGGAGTACAGATGATCTTTACTTTACAATGGGGTTACATCCTGATAAATGCACCATAAATTTAAAATGTCATAAATCAAAAATGTATTTAATACACCTAACCGAACATCATAGCTTACCATAGCCTACTTAAAACATGTTCAGAACACCGACATAACCCTACAATTAGGCAAAAATCATTTAATAAAAAGCCTATTTTACAATAAAGTACTGAATAACTTTTATTTATTTACTACTATTTTAAAGTGGAATGTTTACATGCATATGGGTTCACACCATCATCGAGACAAAAACCATAAGTCAAACTATTGTAAGCCTAGGACTGTCTGGTACAAACAATAAAATAGACATTGCTGGCAATAATTAAAATTTTAATACTTTGAATCCATACACAATGGCTTTCTACTTGCAAATAGAATGTCAGATTAAGTACAAGAATTTCAGGGGCTGGCATTGCAATGTGGTGGGTAAAGCCACAACCTGTGATGCCAGCATCCAATATGGTCACTGGTTCCTGTTCCAGTTGCTCCACTTCTGATCCAGTTCCCTGCTAGTGGCCAGGGAGAAGTGGTGGAAGATGGCCCAAGTGTTTGGGCCTCTGCCACTCACCTGGGAGACAAAGATTAAGTTCCTGGTTCCTGGCTTTGGCCTCTCCTAGCATTGGTCATTGTGGTATCTAGGGAGTGTACCAGTGGATGGAAGTTCTCTAAATTCAACTTTCAAATAAACAAATAAGTCTTTTTTAAAAACTTGTTTTCCCTGACAATCATTTTATAGCACAGTGAAGCCTACAACTACCAACTGAGTTCCTACAACATGCAAGACACTGTCTAAAGGTGAGCAGTGGTGGTAAACAGAAGATATAAGATAAATTAAACATAAATCCTGCCCTCAAGTTATTAGAAGTAAAAAAAAAATCCTAAGACTTGGTGGGGGAGGGGGAGAATCCTTAAGGTGATCCCCAAGATCCCCAATTCCCACTGCTCATTCCCTGTGTGTATGCAGGACCTATGACTTGTTTCTAATCAAAGATTACGGCAAAGGTGACTGGATATATGTAATCACATGTACAAGATAACCTAATTACATTACACAATCATGTAGCATCCATCTTGCTGGAGATTTATGCTTGCTAGCTTTGAGGAAGAAAGTGTCCATAGTGGGGAATGCCATGTGGTCGGAAACTGTTGGAGCTTTCTAGTTACTGAAACTGACCCCAAGCTGTAAGCCAACAAGAAAGTAAAACCCTTAGTCCTACAACCTCAGGTAACTAAATTCTGCCAACTACCTAAGTAATGTTAGAAACATCTCCTTTACCAGTCAAGCCTGTGCTAAGAATTGAATCCTGGAAAACATGCTGACTGAAAGTCTGTGAAATCTTGAGCAGAAAACTCAGGTGAGCTATGCCTACATACCTGGCAAACAGACAATAAGTAGGTGTTATTAAGTCACTAAGTTGATGGTAATATACTTTCCTTCTTATATTATTAAAGTTGATAACAAATCATGTAAGTTCAAATATCCTAAATTATCAGACCACTGGCAATATGAAATTCCCACCTACACACCACAATCATTCACACACACAATCTTTTCTAAGACGTAAGCTATCAATGTTACCAGAATGGCCAATCTTGCTGTCTGATTAACAAACCAGTAACTAAAATTTTCACCTGCTTATTCTTACCTTGTAGCTTTTCAGAGAGCAAGAATTTTCCATTTCTTAACTATATGCTTAGAATGAGCCACCAGAGCCAGTAAATTTAAAAGGAAAAATTTAAGGGTCAATGAATGCCACAGAGGCTGGTGGAGAAAGCAAGCCTAAGATGTGGAAAACTGTCATTACCACTTACTCAAAGAAAGTAAAAATATATACCTCTTAGTTTAATATTGCTATTTGCTTTCCTATCTATAAAGCACCTTTTCTTAGTCACTGTTTGGGAACATACATTCATTACAAATGAGCCAGAGGAAGTGTACATATCATCTCAAGGTTCTTAACATCATTTCTCAAAAACCCCATCATCACAGACTCACTGTATTACAAATGCTTCCAAACAAGGAATGGAAGTGATATATTAGCACAATTTTAGTAGGATCATAAATGTAACTAAACACAAACAATTAGCAAGATTTATTTCTTTATTATTCAACAGTGAGAGGCAGAAAAAATACTCTGCTGTCACTGTACTTATTTAATGCCCACTTTTTAAAGAGTAAAGTCAGTTAGTTACTTATTGTAAAACACAAAAAGTGTGACAAAACATGACTAGAGTAATGTAGTTTTCTCCTTTGTAAAAGGACATTCACTGTTATATTATTTAATCTTTCTATGTAGAAGGAAAGTAAAATCATAACCTATTTCCAAGTAGGCAGCTAATAAAATGAACTTTGCATATGTAAGAGGTTTTTTCAATTTCCTTTAATTATATGCAGTGCTAAAAAGGCTTTCTGAAAATCATTAACATTAAAATATATTTTCATTGACAATTTAGGTAAACTATTAATGGTTGTCTCACAAAAAATCATTCCTGTAACATTCATAAATACATAAGTACATTTCCAAAAGTTGAAGGAAATAAAAGCATAATAATTGGAAAGAATATACGTTTACTCTAAGCCAAGTCTGAGTACATACCCAGAGACAATTTTGGAAAGCACTGCTTGATCTATACCCCACAGTGCCTCAAGGTATTTCTGAGTGCCCTAATTGTGAGCATCTGGGTCAGCCCTATGGCTGATGCAACAATGTCCTAAATAGGGCGTGAGAATAAATGAAATGTGCTATAATGCAAACCAATATGTCTTCCAGATACAATGATGCACTCAGTGTAATAATGTTAAAAAACAGAATATGGAAGACAAAAGCAAAAAAAAAAAAAATACTTGCATGGCTTTTGGCTAAGGTAAAAAACTAGACAGATTAAAGATAAACAAAGATAAACTATAGCTGTCTATT
Organism: Oryctolagus cuniculus; assembly: GCF_051225735.1. NCBI lineage: Eukaryota > Metazoa > Chordata > Mammalia > Lagomorpha > Leporidae > Oryctolagus > Oryctolagus cuniculus. The sequence goes on from NC_142877.1 coordinate 102,909,658, forward strand.
CTTGCCTAAGTCTTGGACATTATTCACAAACTGGTCTCTTACCTGATACTTCTAGTAATAACTGGTGAATCAAACATATAAACAAACATATAGCCCACAGCACAAAGCAAAATAAAATGGTCATGATACTTAAATATTTGAAAACACTGACCCATAATAAAGCCCACTAATGCATCCAACTTACTATGAGAAAGATACTCAAATACGCAAGATGGACTTGAAGGTGGTTAAGATCTCCTAACAATGTAAATACCTTGTAAGAGAAAGCATATTCACACATAACAATATGAAGTACACCATGAGTCACAAGAAGATAAAGTGGTACCAGAGTTTACTCTGAGAAAGGCAGCATCCCACTGAGATAAGGGAAGGCATCACAAAAGAAGAAACTTTTAGTTGGATTTTAAAACCCAGGATATTAGGGCCAGTATTATGGCATAACGGATTAGGGCACTGCCTGTGACACTGGCATCCTATATGGGTGCTAGTTCAAGTCCTGGCCACTCCACTTCCAACTCACCTCCCAGGTAATGGCCCGGGAAAAAGCAGTGGAGGATGACACATGTGTTTGGTCCCTGCTTCCATGTGGGAAATCCAGATGAAACTCTTGGCTTCAGCCCTGATTAGCCCCAGCTGTTGCAGCCACCTGGGGAGTGAACAAGCAATTGGAAGACCTCTCTGTCTCACCATCTCTCTGTAACTCTTTCAAGTAAATAAATCTTTAAAATAAATGAATAAATAAAAGCATTTTAAAATGCAGATAAGGTAGATTTCATTTCAAAAGTATGGATGGCATATGTCTTCATAGTAGCAATGAAATAATTATGCCTGTAGTTTCAGATTTCAAATCTCTCTCCTGACTGACCTTCATGTTCTGCAAGGGCTGAGAATGTCACTGTATTCAATGGTTTCCTTAGTACTTTTCAGAGAATCTGGCACAGGACATACAACAAGTATTCAATAAAGGAATAAACAGAGGCAGGAAAGAACAGGACAGGGATTGGCATTGTGGCTTAGGGGGTTAAGCCTCCGACTTGATGTAGGCATCCTATATGGGGGCCAATTCAAGTCCTGGCTGCCCCACTTCCAATACAGCTCCCCACTAACGCACCTGGGAAGGCAGTGAATTATGGCCCAAGTGCTTGGGACTCTGCACCTGTGGGGGCGATTCAGATGATGCTCCAGGTTTCTGGCTTTAGCCTGGCCCACCTCTGTCAGTTAAGGCCATTTGGTGAGTAAACCAGCGGAAGGAAGATCTCTCCCTCTCCCTCTCCCTCCCTTCCCTCTCCCTCCCTCTCTTCGTCTCCCTCTCTCTCTCTGTCCCTCCCTCCCTTTCAAATAAATAAATAAAACAGGACAAGTAATTCAATTTGCCTAGTTAAAATGGGGGGTGGAATACAAATATCAAAAGATAATTTAGGATGAAATCAGAGAACCTTGAAAACTGAGGAATATTAATTTTGTTGAGAATAAGGAGTCATTCAAGGTTTTTATGGAGTATAACAACATAATTAAGTTTGTGCTTTATAAAGTATATATAAAAGCAATACATATGGTAGAATCCAAAAATGTTACAAGAAAGGCAATCAATAAATTTATTGTAGCAATTGAGATAAAAACTAACAAAAATGTGGACTAGAATAAAAGGAATGGGAATAAGAAGTAAAAAATACAACCACAGGAATATTACACAAATAAAATCAATAGGGCAATCAGGTACTCACTCAACAAACATCTTTTGAGCACTTACTATGTATTTACCAGACACTAGTAGATTCTGCCAGAGGGAAATGTAAATAAGCCATAGGCCTTTACCTGTAAGAGTTGACAGTCTCTCATTTTCATGGGGAAAATTGACTGAACATATGGTAAATGATGAAAGGAAGAAGTCAAGACCACTTTAAGAGTACAGGTAACCAAGAAAATGTCAACACCATTAGAGGACAATATGGGTAGAACAAATTACATGGACAGTTGTTGATATATCAGCTTTGTGAAGAATATCCAAGTAATAACATTCAGTGGTTCCAATTTCAAGACTGGAGAACAGAACAGAGGCCATGGCTTATGATTTGGGAAGCATTTGGCACAAATATGTAAGCTGAAGTTCAGAGTGGAAAAGACAAGGGTGGTATAGGTAGAACCTTGAAGACTATCCACATTTAAAGAGAAAAGGGATGGCCGGCGCTGTGGCTCAATAGGCTAATCCTCTGCCTTGCAGCGCCAGCACACCGGGTTCTAGTCCCGGTCGGGGCACCGGATTCTGTCCCGGTTGCCCCTCTTCCAGGCCAGCTCTCCGCTGTGGCCAGGGAGTGCAGTGGAGGATGGCCCAAGTGCTTGGGCCCTGCACCCCATGGGAGACCAGGAGAAGCTCCTGGCTCCTGCCTTCGGATCAGCGCGGTGCGCTAGATGCGGTGGCCATTGGAGGGTGAACCAACGGCAAAGGAAGACCTTTCTCTCCGTCTCTCTCTCTCACTGTTCACTCTGCCTGTCAAAAAAAAAAAATAGAGAGAAAAGTGATGTGGTAGAAAGAAGGAAGAGAAAATCGGGGGAAAAAATCAAACCAAGATAGAAGAAAGCAATCAAAGAGGCAGAAGTAAAAGAAGTATTTTCATAAACTCCCTCCTGTTTTGTTTCTCTCCAATTTAAATCATACTCATATCATCTTGCCTTAGTCTAAAAAATTATTTCCTCCTTCTGTAATTCTCAAGTTACTGTCTCATCACTTTCTTTTCCTTCACAATTAGACTTCAAAACAATAGTTTACGCTAGCTGTCTTCACTGCTTCATTGCTCACTGACATCTTAACTCCTTACTAATGTAACATTCCCTCAGCGTCCTGCTGCTCTCACATGTCACTATTACTTTTTTTGTGCTCCCACATCTATGGCCTCTTAGTCCTAATTTTCTAAATTTCTCTGCTGTGACTAATTTGGGGATAGAATTAGAAAACTTTAGACACCAAATTACCAAATTAAGATGGACATACTTCATTCTTCAGAAGTAACTGTCTCACTATATCATTACCCAGATCTTCAGGATTCCCAGAAATTTCTCATGAAGTAGGATGACTTAGGTGGAGGTCATGGACACTACATTCAGAGCACCAAGCTGGCAAATTGAAGGGAGCTGCAAGACTGATGGTGGAATTTCAATACAGAGTATCTCTGCAGAAAGTCCTCTCACTCACCTTTCTCACTAAACAAAGAAATGGAACCCAAGGAAGGAAACTGCAGCCTGTGAAGGTAAGAGCAGAAGTCAACTAACATTCACCAATACATGGAACTTGTCTACTGCTGGGTACACAGGAATGGTAGAGTGTCCCTTCAGGGCCAAAGCACACAATTAGTGATGTGTCTCCCCTGCTCTCAATCCTACCATGACAAATATTCATTAACATGGAGGTGTCAAGGATGAAGAGTGGCATACAAAGCAAATACCAGGAGGGAAGCTACCATGAAGGATTACCCAGCTCCACATTACATTTGCAAAAAAATAGAAATAAACTCTGGTTGTGTTACCTCATTTAGACAGCTGGGGATTCTTCTTTATGAAAGAACTACTTAACTTGTAATGACACACATGTAGGCTGAATAATAATCAAAAGATTAGGGGGAAATGGCTCTGGGTAAGGAAAGGAGATGATATTACTCAAACCTGTGACAAACTGCATTTTTCCAATTCTCCATTCTTCCCTCTATCAATGACCATTATCAGGCAACTTTTTTCCCCAGAAACCATTTATAAACTTTATGTATTTCATAAATACAACTTTAAGAATATATGGTTTCTTCCCACTATCCCTGCCCTCCTATCCACACTCCCACCTCTCTACCTCCTCCCTCTCCTACTCCTATTTTTATTTTTTACTAGGATTTATTTTAATTAACTTTATACAAGTACAATTATACTAAGTGAAGAGTTCAACAAATTGTATAAAAAAAAAAAAACTGTTCCTCAACAGTTGAGACAAGACTTGTCCAAAAGTCATTGCATCTCAAAGTGTTAATTTCACTCTTACAGATTAGGTGCTCTACTAGTTATCACATCTGGACTCATATTTCACTAAATATGTTTTCCAGTTTCATCCATTTTGTTGCAAATAACAGGATTTCATTTTTTAACCACTGTGTAGTTTTCCATGGTGTACATATCCCATAATTTCTTTATCCAGTCTTCAGTTAATGGGCATTTGGGTTGATTCCATATCTTAGCTATTGTGAATTGAACTGCAATAAACACGGGGGTGCAGATAACTCTTTCATATGCTGATTTCATTCCCCTGGAGTAAACTGACAGAAGTGGGATGGCTGGGTCATATGGTAGGTCCATTTCTAGATTTCTGAGGTATCTCCATACTGTATTCCACAATGGCTAAACCAGTTTACATTTGCACCACCTGTGGATTAGGGTACCTTTTCCCCACACTCTCACTGCATTTGTTGTTTGCTGATTTCTGTATAAAAGTATTTCTAACAAGGGTGAGGTGAAAACTCATTGGGGTTTTGATTTGCATTTCCCTGATGGCTAATGATCCTGAGCATTTTTTCATGTGTCTGTTGGCCATTTAGATTTCCTCTTTTGAAAAATGCCTGTTTAAGTCCTTTGCCCATTTCTTAACTGGGTTCTTTGTTTAGTTGTTGTTGAGTGTCTTGTGCTATTTATATATACTGGACATTAATCATTTATCAGTTGCATAGTTTGCAAATATTTTTACCACTCTGTTGGCTGCCTCTGCACTTTGCTGAGTGTTTGTTTTACAATACAGAAAAATTCTCAATTTGATGAAATCCCATTTGTCAATTTTGGTTTTGATAGCCTGTGCCTCTGGGGTCTTTTCCAAGAACTCTTTGCCTATTCCAATGTCTGGCAGGCTTTCACCAATCTTCTCAAATAATTTGATGGTATCAGGTCATAGAGTTAGTTCTTTGATCCAGTTCGAGTGGATTTTGTTTAAGGTGTAAGGTAGGGATCTTCACACCTCTGCATGTGGCAATCCAGTTTTCCCAGCACCATTTTTTGAAGAGACTGTCCTTGACCCAGTGATTTACTTTAGTTCCTTTGTCAAAGATAAGTTGGCTATAGGAGCATGAGTTGACTTCTGTTGTTTTTATTCTATTCCATTGGTTTACCCATCTATTTTTGTGCTAGTACCAGGCTGTTTGGATTGTAACTGCCCTGTACGGTGTCTTGAAATCTGGTGTTATGATACCTCTGGCTTTTTTGTTGTTGCTGTTGTACAAGATTGATTTAGCTATTCGGGGTGTCCTATGTTTCCATATGAATTTCAGCATCATTTTTTTTATCTGAGAAGAATGTCCTTGTATTTTGATTGGCATCACATTGAATCTGTAAATTGCTTTTGGTAGTATGGACATTTTGATGATATTGATCCTTCCAATCCATCAACATGGAAGATTTTTCCATTTTTTGGTGTGTGTCTTCTTCTACTTGCTTCTTCTATGTTTTTTAATTCTTATCATAGAGATACTTCATATCCTTGGTTAAATTTATTCCATGGTTTTTTTATTTTTTGTAGCTATTATGCATTGGAATGACCTCAGAAGTTCCTTCTCAGTCATGGTTGTCTGTGTATACGAAGGCTACCGACTTCTGTGTTGATTTTATATACTGCCATTTTCACAAACTCTTTTATAAGAGTTCCAATAGTTTATTAAAGGAGTCTTTTGGATCCCCTAAATATAGAATTATGTCATCTAAAGTATAGGGATAGTTTGACTTCCTACTTCCCTATTTGTATTCCTTTGATTTCTTTTTCTTGCCAAATGGCTCTGGCTAAAACTTCCAGGACTATATTGAATAGCGAGGTGAGAGTGGTATCCTTGTCTAGTTCCAGATCTCAGTGTGAATGCTTCCAACTTTTCCCCATTCAATAAGATGCTGGCTGTGGGTTTGGCATAAACTGCCTTGATTGTGTTGAGGAAGGTTCCTTCTATACCTAATTTGCTTAAAGTTTTCATCATGAAAGGATGTTGTATTTCATCAAATGTTTTCTTTGTATCTATTGAGATAATCATATGATTTTTGTTCTTCAATATGGGATACCGGTGCTTCAGGCCAGGGCTTTAACCCACTGTGCCACAGCGCCAGCCCCCTATCCTTTCACTTTCAAACTGTTTGTATCCTTGTTAGCAAGATGTAATTTTTGTAGGCAGCAAATAGATGAGTCTTATTTTTAAATCCATGCAGCCAGTCTATCTTTTAACTGGAGAGATAATGCCATTTACATTCAAGGTGACTATTAAAAAGTAATGACACGGCCCTTACATTTTTCCATAAATATTCCTATTGTATAGTTTGGATTTACTTTTACTTTCACTTCTTCCACCTTCTCTCATAGTGATGACCATGTTCTGTGTGTAGCACATCCTTAAGCAACTTTGTAACGCTGGAGGAATGATAACAAGTTCTTCAATTTCTGTTTGTTATGGAAGGTCTTTATTTCACCTTCATTTATAAATGAGAGCTGTGCAGGGTACAGTATTCTCGGTTGACAATTTTTTTCTCTTAAGACTTGGACTATATCTATCCATTCTCTCCTGGCCTGTAGGGTTTCTGATGAGAAGTCAGTTGTAAGTCTAATTGGAAATCCTCTGAAAGTAATCTGAAATTTCTCTCGTGCATATTTTAGCATCTTTTCTTTATGTTTTACTGTGGAGAGTTTGACCACAATGTGTCATAGTGAAGATATTTTCTGGTCATGTCTATTAGTAGTTTTATGTACTTCCTATACTTGGATGTCCCTTTCTTTCTCCAAATTAGGGAAGTTTTCTGTATCTATTTCCCTATAGAGGCCTTCTAATACATTCTCTCTGTCCATGCCTTTAGGAACTCCTAATATCTACATGTTGGATTGATATTATTGTTTTGATATTATCCCATAAATCTCTGGCACTGTTTTTTAGTGTAATTTCTTCTTTTTTTGGTCTGACTGTAATACTTCCAGAGATTTGTCTTCTCAGATATTCTTCTGCCTCATTGAGTCTGTTAAGGCTCTCCACTGCATTTTTCATTTTTTCTATTGAATTCATTTCCAATACTTCATTTTAATTTCTCTTTAAAATGTTTTGCAAGAAAAAATTTCATTCATGTCATGTACAGATTTGTTTAGTTCATGATATTACTTCTGATTACCTCTAAGTAAGCCTACAATCAATTTTTTGAATTCTGTTTCTGGCATTTCATCAATCTCTTCATCTTCAAATTCTAGTAATGAAGTGTTGTGTTCTTTTGGGGCACCATGTTGTCTTCCTTATTCTTGTTTCTTTAATTGCTTCACTTACTATTAAGCATTTTTATTGAAACTTTTTGGGTTTTTTTTTTCAACCTTTGATGGCTTTCATCTTTGGACTGTGCTGCTGTGGTTTAGTGGAGTGTCCACCCTTTCAGTAAATATCCTAGAGGCGTGTGCTTGGTATGGTCAGGGAGCTCTGTTCAGTGCTCCAGAGTGAGGGGAGTGTCCAAGGTAACAGCTAAGTTGGGCTTGGTAAATCTTTTTTTATGAAAGGGGAGTTTTGTTCTGATTTATTGATGTATTCTCATGCTTATCTCCTCTCCTCAATGCCTGGGTGCCAGTCCCAGTGGGTACAATTTTCATCTGCATTGCCACAAGAACCACACAAAGAATGCTTGTAGTCCTTGGTGTGAACACAGATCCTGCAGCAATGATGCTCACCAAGAAATCAGAGAGCCCCAAACATGTGGAGCTGCCCACAGTGACTACCCAAAGTCCCAGCCATACCCTGTACCCTTCCACTCAGCCCCAGTGTTTTCACAGTCCCAGCACACAAGGTTCCCACAGTCACAAGCACCAAGGCCCCTGTCAATTCTCCCAGCCAGACTCGGGCATCTCCTCTCAGCTGATTGCTAGGCATGCAGACACAGTTGGCATAGCTGTTACTTATGTTCAAAATGGCATCTACCCTCTCTAGGCCAGTTACAAGACACTGGTGCCAGGTGGCTGGGGACAAAGAAATGTGCTCCCTTTTTTTCCCCTCTAGGTTGGCAAGTACACTGTCCCCCACAGGGCTCCAAGCTGGGCCCACAACAGGCTCTTCCCACAGCTTTATTGCCAGTGGCTTGGGCTGCTGCAGTCTGGTCTCACCTCACTCCAAAGCTATCAGCCAACTTTACAGTTCTCCTCTTAAATAGATCATGTATGGATTATTCATTGTGGGCTGCCATAACAAAACATATTTTGAAAAATAAAAATATACTTTCTCACAGTTCTTGAGACTAGAAATGTGAAATCAAGGTGCCAGTACAGTTAAGTTCTGGTGAGATTCTCTTTCTGGCTTGCAGATAACCACCTTCTCACTGTGTCCTCACATAGCAAAGAGAGGAAGAAAGCACTCTGGTATTGCTTCTTAAAAGGGCATTAAATAGGGGCAGCATTGTGGCACAGTGGGTTAAGCAGCCACCTGCAACACTGTCATTCCGTATGACCACCAGTTCAAGGCGCAGTTTCTCTGCTTCCAATCCAGATCCCTGCCTGGGAAGGCAGAAAATGGCCCAAGCAGGGCTTTGCCCTGGTTCAGTCCTGGCCTGGCCATTGCATGCCATTTAGGGATTGAATCAGCAGATGGAAGACCTTTCTCTCTAACTCTGCTTTTCAAATACATAAAAATAAATTTTAAAAGTGTATTAACACCATCATGGGAGACCTAACCTTATGAACTCATCTAATTCTAACTATCTACTAATACAGGTCACTATTTTCATAAACTATTATATTTTGGAGTAGGGCTACAACATAAGAATTGGGAGCAAGGCATAATTCAGTTCAAGATAAAGTTTGTGGTTTGGCTGTGTGATTTACTTGTCTAATAAAATAAAGTAGAATTGACAGTATATGCCAGTTTCAAAGCTAGGTAGGCCTTAAATATCCCTTACATGTTAATATTTCCTCTTTTACACCTCTTTCATGGGTATATGAAGAACCAGGGAGGACTGAAATATATGGATTACCACCATCACATCTAACACACATTCCAACAACCTGGAGTGAGATGCAGAGTTACTCAGCCATCAAGCCTAAAGCAGAGCCAACCTGCTGAGCCCAGCTTAAATAAGCAGAAACACAAGTTATGACAATTTATTTTTTACATTTTTATTTATAAAAAGGGAACAAATTTCATGTATTTCATATATACAGTTTCAAGAGCATGCTACTTCCTACCCTACTCTCCTTCACTCACTCTCACTCTTTTTTTCTTCTAAATTTTACAATGACACACTTTCAGCTTTCTTTATAATCACAAGCTTAACCTTCCACTGAATAAAAATTCAACATGTAGTAAGTAGAAAAACCACTGTACCTCACAAGTATAGACAAGAACTATAAATTACAATCAAATCTGAAAATGTCAATTCCACTTGCATACCTTACTTTTTTCTGTACTTGGCATAGTTAGTAAACAAATGGTTAGGTTTTTAAGCCATTGTGATTTGTGGTAGTTGGTTAGGAAGTGTTATTGTGGCAATAGGTAACTCATATAACATCTATATATTGACTATGGGTCAATGACCAAGGGACACATCTGGCTCCTTAGGAAGAATCATAACAAAGCTCTCTAGGAAATTAGACTGGACTTCCCCAAATGTTTTCTTCAAATTCCTGTTTTCTTGTTCACCTCCATTGTTCCTGACATGGCTCCTGAATTCAATTCTAATACTGGTTACAAGATTTATGAAGAAAACAAGAGACAAAAGCAAAGAAAGGGGGAGGAATAACAAAATCATATAATATTATTATAAAAGAAAGAAAAAGTTAATGGAGAGAAAACTTAAAAGTAATTTAACCCAATAAAGAAAAAGAGAAAGGAGCCAAAGTCCTTAACTGTGCCAAGGAAGAAGTTGCTAGTACTTAAGGAAACCACTTTTGATACCAGAGAGACACAGGCACAGGAGTTCAGAAAATAATGTTATAAAGAAACTGAGCCAATGAGTTTAGATCACTTAGTTTACAAGTTTAAAAATTAAAAGAACAGAGAAACAATTAGTGGAGCAGGAAATGGCTTTTATTTCTCAATAAGAAAGACCAATGTTTTATTAATTTTCTATTGTTATCCAACAAATTACCACACACTTGTTATCTCACAGTTCTATGGGTTAGGATACTAAATGATCTTAGTCGTGTTCTCTCCTCAGGGTCTCACAAATCCAAAATCAAGATGTCAACCAGGCTAGGCTCTTAACTTAAAGCTTAGGAGAATAAGATTACCAAGTTTATTCAAGATGTTGTTAAGAATTCAGTTCCATTAAGCTGTAAGACTTGCCCCCCACCTTTCTTACTGGTATTGGTTGGTCTCAACTTCTATAAGCTGCTCCCCAGAGACAGCATGCATTCCTCTCCATCTTTGAAACCAGCAATAAGGCACTGGATCCTTCTCATGTTATGAATCTGACTTCCATTTCTAACAGCAGCTGGAAAAAAACACTGCTTCTAAATGGTTCATGTGGCTTTATTAGGCCCACCCAGATAATCTTGTTTTATAGTCAACTGATTAATAACCTTAATTACATCTCATAATTACCTTGCTTTGTACTTTAATATAATTATGAAAGTGACATAAATCATTTTCACAGTCCTTGGGATTATGGCAGGAAATCTGGGGGACCATCATAAGATTCTTCCTATTACATGTGCACAGTTAAAGTTAGTAAAAGATCCAAAAGGTAAATGACTCAAAGATTTTAAATATCACAATTTTGTATTACACAAATTACCAATAATTAGGAAGGAAAGAATGGAAAGAATCAAAAAAAAATATTCTCTCCTTGCCACAGCAAAAAAGTTGTCTTTTGTTGGAGACTGAAGAAACAATGGAAAATTGAGAGAACATAGAGGCAAAACTCAGCATTTATGCCAGCTATTTACATTGCCAAAATTAGTATCATTTTAATTTAGATACCAAGAGACATTTTCTCATATTCTGGGCTCTTTGAAAAAAATGTTCCAGATGGTTACACCTCCCTAGAGTGACAGCACCCAGCGTAGGCTTGTACATATTGGGAATTCAATTAAACATTGCTGACCATCTGATTGAGAATTCAGAGTCTGGAGTAGCTGCCTCAATATAAACATATGGCTTAGTTCCCATCAAAGGAAAAATCAAGTCACTGTATTCCCCTTGTCAACACTGCACTCCCTTACAATGTGGGAGAAAATAGAAGTGAATTAACATGTAACAAAGATTAGGGAATAGGGAAATTATATAATACACATTTCTCTAATTTTATAATAAAACTGCAATTCTTTAGCTAAGAATCAACATAAGAGATCCATCCTTTTAATTCCATTCACTCGACCTCTCATGATAGAAACCTTAAGCAAATTGGGTATAGAAGGAACATTCCTCAACACAATCAAGGCAATTTATGCCAAACCCACAGCCAGCATCTTATTAATGGAGAAAAGATGAAAGCATTCCCACTAAGATTCAGAATCAGACAAGGCTGCCCACTCTCACCATTGCTATTCAATAAAATCTTGGAAGTTTTAGCCAGAATCATTACGCAAGAAAAAGAAATCAAAGGGGGCTGGTGCTGCGGCTCACTAGGCTAATCCTCCGCCTTGCGGCGCCAGCATACCGGGTTCTAGTCCCGGTCAGGGCGCCGGATTCTGTCCTGGTTGCCCCGCTTCCAGGCCAGCTCTCTGCTGTAGCCAGGGAGTGCAGTGGAGGATGGCCCAAGTACTTGGGCCCTGCACCCCACGGGAGACCAGGAGAAGTACCTGGCTCCTGCCATCGGATCAGCGCTGTGCGCAGGCCGCAGCGTGCTGGCCACGGCGGCCATTGGAGGGTGAACCAACAGCAAAAGAAGACCTTTCTCTCTGTCTCTCTCTCTCTCACTGTCCACTCTGCCTATCAAAAAAAAAAAAAAAGAAAAAGAAAGAAATCAAAGGCATATAAATTGGAAAGGAGGGGGTCCAGTGCCGTGGCTCACTTGGTTAACCCTTCTCCTCCAGTGCCAGCATCCCATATGGGTGCCAGGTTCTAGTCCCGGTTGCTCCTCTTCCAGTCCAGCTCTCTGCTGTGGCCTGGGAAGGCAGTGGAGGATGGCCCAAGTGCTTGGGCCCTGCACCCGCATGGGAGACCAGGAAGAAGCACCTGACTCCTGGCTTCAGATTGGCATAGCTCTGGCCGTAGTGCCCATTTGGAAGGTGAACCAACAGAAGGAAGACCTTTCTCTCTGTCTCTCTCTGTCTACCTCTATCTGTCAAATAAAAGAAAAAACCAATTGGAAAGGAAGAAGTAAAAAAATCACTTTTTGCATACAACATAATTCTGTACATAGGGGAATCAAAAGACTCCATTAAGAGACTACTGGAACTCAGAAGAGAGTTTGATAAAGTGGCAGGGTATAAAATTAATACAACAAATCAATAGCTTTTGTATACACAGACAATGCCTTGGCTAAGAAGGAACTTCTAAGATCAATCCCATTTACAACAGCTTGAAAAAAAAAAACACCTTGGAATAAATTTAGCAAAGGAAGTCAAAGACCTCTATGATGAAAACTACAAAATATTAAAGAAATAGAAGACACAAAAAAATGGAAAAATCTTCCATGTTCATATACTAGAAGAATTAATATCAAAATGTCCATCCTCTCTAAAGCAATTTACAGATTCAATGGGATCCCAATCAAAATACCAATGATATTCTTCTCAGATCTAGAAAAAATGATACTAAAATTCATATGGAAACACAAGAGACTCTGAATAGCTAAAGCAATCATATACAACAAAAACAAAGCCAGAGGCATCACAATACCAGATTTCAAAAGGCATACTACAGGGCATTTGTAATTACAACACCCTGGTACTGACAGAAAAACAGACATGTAGACCAATGGAACAGAATAGAAACTCAAATCAATCAAAGCATCTACAACCAACTTACCTTGGACAAAGCAGCTAAAATAAATACCTTGATCAAAGACAGTCTCTTCAACAAATGGTGCTGAGAAAACTGGAACTCTGCCTGCAGAAGTATGAAACAAGACCTCTACCTAACACTGTGCACAAAAATCCACTCAAAATGGATTAAAGCACTAAATCTATGACTCAATACCATCAAATTATTTGAGAACATTGGGGAAACCATGCAAGACATTGGCATGGGTAAAGACATCTTGCAAAAGATCCCAGAGGCACAGGCAGTCAAAGCCAAAATTGACAAATGGGATTACATTAAATTGAGAAGCTTCTGCATTGCAAAAGAAACAACAAAGAGGCAACCAACAGAATGGCAAAAAATATTTGTGAACTGTGCAACTGATAAAAGATTAATATCCATGCTTTAAAAAGGTCAAGAAACTCAATAATAAAACAAACAATCCAGTTACGAAATAGACAAAGGACAGAACAGGCATTTTTCAAAAGAGGAAATTCAAATGGTCAACAGACACATGAAAAAAATGCTCAGGATGACTAGTCAACAGGGAATTGCAAATCAAAAATCACAGTGAAGTTTCACCTCACTCCAGTTAGAACAGCTCTCATACAAAATTAAATAAACAATAAATGCTGGTGAGGATGTGGGGGAAAAGGTACCTAATCCACTGGTGGAGGGAACGTACACTGGTACAGCCAGTGTGGAAGACAGTATGGAGATACCTCAGAAATTTGAAAGCAGATACACCATATGACCAAGCAATTCCACTCCTGGTAATTTACCCAAACAAAATGAAATCAGCCAATGGAAGAGTAATCGGTACCCCATGTTCATTGCATTTCAATTCACAATAGCTAAGATCTGGAATCAACACAGATGCCCATCAACTGATGACTGGACAAAGAAATTATGGTATCTATATGCTACGGAATAATAGCAGTTAAAAAAAATGAATTCCTGTCTGCAAAAAAAAAAAAAAAAAATGGATACAACTGGAAACCATTATACTAAGTGAAATAAGCCAGTCCCCATTTTCCCTGATCTGTGGTAACTAATAGAATACCTAAAACATAACGTATTGGAGTGAAATGGATATTCTGAGATTTGATGATTGTTTATAGCCCTTGTTATGACTGTGGAGGAACAGTGTTTTTTTTTTTTTTTCCCCCTTCATACTATTTGCTGAACTCTTTACTTAGTGAAGGTTAATCTTATGTATGTATATATTTTAAACTGAAAATAGATCTTTGTAAAAATTAAGAGTGGGAATGGAAGATGGAGGAGAAAGAAGGGTTGGAGTGTAGTCAAGAAGGTGGGTAGGGTAGGAAGTATCACTATGTTCCTGAATGTATACATATGCAATACATGAAATTTGTAGCCCTTAAATAAAATTTTTAAAAAAGATTAAATTCCATTCACTCAGATCAATACTTATTGAACACTACTTCAGTATTTTTTCTTTTCTTTTTTGGAAAGGCAGAGTTAGTGAGAGACAGACAGAAAGGTCTTCCTTTTGTTGGTTCACCCCCCAAATGGTTGCTATGGCCGGCGTGCTGTGCTGATCCAAAGCCAGAAGCCAGGTGCTTCCCCCTGGTCTCCCATGCGGGTGCAGGGCCCAAGCACTTGGGCCATCCTCCACTGCCTTTCCAGGCCACAGCAGAGAGCTGGACTGGAAGAGAAGCAACCGGGACAGAATACAGCGCCCAGATGGGGACTGGAACCTGGAGGGCAGATGCCGCAGGCAGAGGATTAGCCTAGTGAGCCACGGCGCCAACCTACTTCAGTATTCTTGAGATGAGCAAACACAACCTGAACCTATCTGGTAAGTACTGAACAATAAATAAGCTAAAAAATGACTATAACAGGCCAGCACCGTGGCCCACTTGGCTAATCATCCACCTGTGGCGCCAGCACCCTGGGTTCTAGTCCCGGTTGGGGCGCGGGTACTAGTCCCGGTTGCTCCTCTTCCAGTCCAGCTCTCTGCTGTGGCCTGGGAGGGCAGTGGAGGATGGCCCAAGTGCTTGGGTTCCTGCACCTGCATGAGAGACCGGGAGGAAGTACCCAGCTCCTGGCCAGCCGTAGCGGCCATTAGGGGAGTGAACCAACAGAAGGAGGACCTTTCTCTCTCTCTGTCTATAACTCTCTCACTGTCTAACTCTGCCTGGCCAGAAAAAAAATGACAATAATGTAAGTTTGAGCAATGTTAACTGTTAAGAACAATAGTCAAAGTAAATAAAAACAATATTAAATCACTTTTAACCCTCTCAAGAGCCATGTGAAATATTTGTAAATGAGAAAAACAAAGATTCCACTATTTAAAATATTTTCTTAAGGTCATATAGTAAGTGTATGGTGGGTACAGACTCAAATTTAAGACTGAATCCAAAAGTCAAGGGCAAATCATCTCTGCCTGGGAAAATAGTTGGCAGTTTGTAGGCTGGTGAAGAGATAACAGGAACAGATTCTTGGAGGAGCAATTATTACAGGTATAACTTGAACAGATATAAGAATGGATTTCTTTAACTTTTATCTAGTAAACATAAATTTCCAAAGTACAACTTTTGAATTATAGCTGCTTCCCCCCCATAACCTCCCTCTCACCCGCAGCCATCCCATCACCCACTCCTACTCCCATCCCATTCTTCATCAAAATTCATTTTCAATTACCTTTATATACAGAAGATCAACGTAGTATATATTAAGTAAAGATTTCATTCTATGAGTCTGCTGAGTATCTCACTTCCCATGTTGGATCACTCTCCCCTTTATTTATTCTATCGGTTGGTGTTAGCAGATACTAGACTTGTTTATGTGCTCCCTTTGACTCTTAGTCCTTTCATTATGATCAATTGTGAACTGAAATTGATCACTTGGAGTAGTGAGATGGCATTGGCACATGCCACCTTGATGGGATTGAATTGGAATCCCCTGGTATGTTTCCAACTCTACCAATTGGGGCAAGTCAGCCCGAGCATGTCCCAAATTATACATCTCTTCCCTCTCTTATTCCCACTCTTATGTTTAACAGGGATCACATTTCGGTTAATTTTCAACACTTAAGAATAACTGTGTGATAATTACAGAATTAAACCAGTCATATTAAGTAGAACAGACAAAAAAAAATACTATGAGGGATAATGTATTAAGTTGTCCATTAGCAGTCAGAGCTATGCTGATCAAGTCACCATTTCTCATAGTGTCCATTTCACTTCAGGAGGTTTCCTTTTTGGTGTTGAGTCAGTTGTCACCGATCAGGGAGAACATATGGTATTTGTCCCTTTGGGACTGGCTTACTTCACTCAGCATGATGTGTTCCAGATTCCTCCATTTTGTTGCAAATGACTGGATTTCGTTGTTTCTTACTGCGGTATAGTACTCTAAAGAATACATATCCCATAATTTCTTTATCCAGTCTACCGTTGATGGGCATTTAGGTTGGTTCCAGGTCTTGGCTATTGTGAATTGTGCTGCAATAAACATTAGGGTGCAGACCTCCACTTTGACTATGACCGTGTCTAAACAAGATAAGAGTCGGAGAACTCAAGGGGCTTCCATAGCCTTGGAAACTCATAACTGGTGCATAGGGAGATTACTGATGCCATAAACAGGAGTGTCAATTGGTAAAGTCAACAACAGGAGTCACTGTGCACTTACTCCTCATGTAGGATCTCGGTCCTTAACGTGCTGTACACTGAGGCTTAATGCTATAACGAGTACTCAAACAGTATATTTCACTTTGTGTTTCTATGGGGGTGCAAACGACTGAAATCTTTACTTAATGTACACTAAACTGATCTTCTGTAAAAAAAAAAAAAAAAAAAGAAAGAAATTTTCAATTCCCAACTTGACTCTCACTGGGATTAAACATGACAATAGGTCTGATCTGATTTCACCATCATTTTAAAAAAATCATCTATTATTTTTCACTTTATGTTTCTGTGTGGGAGCAAACTGTTGAAATACTTACTTAAGGTATACTAAGCTGATCTTCTGTATATTAAGATAATCGAAAATGAATCTTGATGTGAATGGAAGGGGAGAGGGAGTGGGAAAGGGGAGGGTTGTTGGTGGGAGGGACGGTATGGGGGGGGAAGCCATTGTAACCCATGAGTCGTACTTTGGAAATTTATATTCATTAAATAAAAGATAAAAAAAAAAAAAAAAAAAAAAAAAAAAAAGTAAAGATTTCAACAGACTGCACCCACAAAGACACACAAAGTATAGAGTACTGTTTGGGTAGTAGTTTTACCGTTAATTCCCATAGTACAACACATTAAGGACAGAGGTCCTACATGGGGAGCAGGTACACAGTAACTCCTGTTGTTGATTTAACAATTGACACTCTTATCTATGGTGTCAGTAATCACCCAAGGCTCTTGTCATGAGCTTCTAAAGCTATGGAAGCCTCCTGAGTTCACCAACTCCGATCTTGTTTAGACAAGGCCATAGTCAAAGTGGAATTTCTGTCCTCCCTTCAGAGAAAGGTACTTCCTTCTGTGATGGCCCATTCTTTCTGCTGGGGTCTCACTCAGAGATCTTTCATTTAGGTTTTGTTTTTTGTGTTTTTTTTTTGTTTGTTTTGTTTTTTTTGTTTGTTTGTTTTTCACACAGTGTCTTGGCTTTTCATGCCTAAAATACTCTCATGGGCTTTTTAGCCAGATCCAAATGACTTAAGGGCTGATTCTGAGGCCAGAGTGTTGTTTAGGGCATTTGCCATTCTATGAGTCTGCTGCATATCCTGTTTCCCATGTTGAATTGTTCTCTCCTTTTTAATTTTATCAATTATTATTTGCAGACACTGGTCTTATTTATGTCATCCCTTTGACACTTAATCCTATCTTTTTGATCAATTATGAACTTAAACTGATCACTTTAACAAGATGGCATTGGTTCATACCACCTTGATGAGATTGAATTGGAATCCCCTGGCACATTTCTAGCTCTACCATTAAGGGTAAGTCTGAGTGAGCATGTGCTGAACTATACATGTCCTCCCTCTCTTATTCCCACTCTTACATTTAACAGGGATCACTTTTCAGTTAAATTTAAACTCCTAAGAATAATTGTGTGTTAATTAAAGAGTTCAACCAATGGTATTAAGTAGAACAAAAAAATACTAAAAAGAATGAAATAGAAAGTTATTCCTTGACAGTCAGGACAAGGGCTTATCAAGTCATTGTTTCTCATAGTGTCCATTGCACTTCAATAGGTTTCCTTTCAGGTGCTCAGTTAGTTGTCACCGATCAGGGAGAACATACAATATTTGTCCCTTTGGGACTGGCTTATTTCACTCAGTATGATGTTTTCCAGATTCCTCCATTTTGCTGCAAATGACCAGATTTCTTTTTTTACTGCTGTATAGTATTCTACAGAGTACATATCCCATAATTTCTTTATCCAGTCTTCTGTTGATGGGCATTTAGGTTGATTCCATGTCTTAGTTATTGTGAATTAAGCTGCAATAAACATTGAGGTACAGACAGAATGGATTTCAAAACTGTTTACACCAAAGTAAACTTAACTTTTAACTGAAATTTTCCATGATTTTTTGAACTATCCTCACTTACAACTTTGAAAAGCTGAGATAGAAAAGGAGAAGAACATTTCCAGGGAAAATAGAATAAGGAATAGGAGTAAGAATTAAGGGTCAACATTTAGAGAATGGTGAATTGCTCAAATAAACTGCAGCATCAACTGTGTACAGATAAATTGGATTCACATGATACAGGCCAAATATTGAGATTCAGAAGTCACTGCACTATTCCAGACCACAATATAAAACTAGGACCTCAACAGTTAAAAGGGAGAAAAAGAAAGGGGGGGCTTATGTAGGGCCATTAGAAGATTACTCTATATTTAACAACAACAACAAGCCAGCAAGTCTAAAAATTGAGCTTTGATTAGGAAGGGGGAAATCATCTTTATAACATCCTTCCTTACCCTCTAGTCCAGAGATTAGCAAAAAAAAAAAAAAAAAAAAAAAAACAGCCCATAGGCCAAATTCAGCCTATCATCTGTCTTTGTAAATAGAGCTCTAATTGAACACAGCCATGCCTATTCCTTCATGAACTGTTGGTAACTGATTTTACCCTATGACAGCAAAGACTATAGTGGTCCATAAAATCTAGATTATTTGCTTTCTAGCCCTTTACAGAAAAAAATTGTAAATACTTGCTATAATTCCATATCCCTTAAGTCACTGTTCAACTCTTTCAGTTTTCTGGTTTAAATATTAAGTTTACCTGGATATTTCTTGGCTGATCAATTTTCCAGACTATCTTTTGAATTTCTATTACAGTAATAGACACTTTGTCTCTCTTCCTCTCCCCTCTCCATATATATATATATATATATATATATATAAATTTAAATCAGCATTCAGTGTTTACATCATTAGGACTACATATTCTTCATTACTCAGCCAGATAATGTGATTATGATTGCATACTTACAAAAAATGCTGCCTTTCTGAAGTTAATAATTATAATTTGCTTCACTTGCTTAGTTTCCTTTTACCTATCACCGTTTTTTCCAACATGTTTGTTAACTGTTGAACTTTTTTCCAGATTTTCAAATATACCAAATACTTCCTCGCTTCTATTGCTTCATTGTTCCTCCCCAAACCCTCCCATAGTCCTCCATCCTTTCTTGCCAAAATAAATTGGCTGCTCTCAAAACCTCATGGACAAATGCTTTCTTGAACTTTTTTTTCTCTGCCTTCCTATATCAATTCCTTTCTTTTCTGCATCCTATGTTTTTCTTTTATTTATTTATTTATTTATTTATTTATTTATTTATTTATTTTTGACAGTCAGAGTGGACAGTGAAAGAGAGAGAGAGACAGAGAGAAAGGTCTTCCTTTGCCGTTGGTTCACCCTCCAATGGCCGCCATGGCTGGCGTGCTATGGCCGGCGCACCACACTGATCCAAAGGCAGGAGCCAGGTGCTTCTCCTGGTCTCCCATGCGGGTGCAGGGCCCAAGCACTTGGGCCATCCTCCACTGCACTCCCTGGCCACAGCAGAGAGCTGGCCTAGAAGAGGGGCAACCGGGACAGAATCCGGCGCCCCGACCAGGATTAGAACCCGGTGTGCCGGTGCCACAAGGCGGAGGATTAGCCTAGTGAGCCACGGTGCCGTCCTATGGTTTTCTTCTTATTGATATTCTCCTTTGTTTGATGGAAGTTCATCCTCCAGAAACTTTCCATGAAAGGACATACAAAATACAAATTTTTAATCCTTCCAGGTTTTACAGTGTCCTTATTCTATCCTTATATCTATTTGATAGTTCTACATGAATAGAGAAATCAAAGCTAAAAATTATTTCCTCATAATTTTGAAAGCATTTGCACCATTGTATTCTACCATCCAATATTGTTATTAAAAATGTGATGCCATTTTGATTTCAAGTCTAGGTGACTTGTTTTGTACTTATGTGTTATTTTGCTTCATTTAATAGTTCTACAAAGTTTTAGGATCTTATTTTAATTCATGGTGTCCTTAAATTTCAGAATGATACAGTTTGGTACTCTTTTCTCATTCACTCTGCTGGATACTTGATTTTTTTTTTTTTTTGGAGACTTGTATCCTCCAGTACTAGGAAATTTTCTTGTATTTCTTCAATATTTCCTTTTCCATTTTCCTGTTCTCTATTTGTAAATAATCAGTTGATTGTCATGATGCTGCTTCCTAATAAGCCATTCTAAAAGTCAGTGGCTGTATTAGCTTTTTAGTCAACTGTAATGAAGTATCTGAGGTCTGAGGTCAACTATTTTCTAAAGGGAAAAAGGTTATTTTGGCTCACAGTTCTGGTAGTTCATAATTTAAGATCAAGACCTTAATGGTTCAGACATCTGGTGATGTCATTCTTGTTGGCAGAGTCTCCAAGCAGCACAGGCTATCACAAGTAATAGACAGGAACACAGGTGTCTATCTATATCTATGTAGTCTCCTATAAAGCCACCAGGATTCAATCATGGGGGCTTTACTTTAATAATATAATCCAGCCTAATCAGTTCTCCCAAGACCCCATTATCCAAACATCACAATTGGACTGAGTTTCCACATTTTAGTTACCATTAACATAAAACCCTGAAGCTTAAACTGAGTTCAGGGTGACAAGTCATGCCATTGGCATAAAACAGTAACAGCTCATAATTATTCCAACCTCTATCAGTCTGCTAGGCAGTTCCACTGATCTTGGCTGGGCTTTGTTGGACAGTTCTTTCTGAGCTTCACCCACATATTTGTGGTAGGCTGGCCATTATCTGAATTATTAGGCTGGACAGGGCCCTATTCCTTGAGTCTCAGCATCAAGCACATTCACATGATCCACAGAGGTTTCAGGAAGGAAGCAGAAATGTGTTGGTATGGGGCCAGTGTTGTGGCATAGGTTAAGCATCCGCCTGTGGCACCAGCATCCCGTATGAACACTGATTTGAGTTCCAGCTGCTCCACTTCCAATCCTACTCCCTGCTGATGGCCTGGGAAAACAGTATAAAACTGCCCAAGTGCTTGGCCCCTGCACCCGCATGAGAGACCTGGAAGAAGCTTCTGGTTCCTGGCTTCGGATTGGCCCCGCTCCAGCCATCATGGCCATTTGGGGAGTGAGCCAGCAGATGGAAGACCTCTGTCTCTGTCTCTCCCTCTGTCTGTAACTATGCCTCTCAAGTAAATAAGTAAATCTTTTTTAAAAAAATGTTTTGTTGTTGTGTCAAGTTGTATACAACCCATCAGATCAAATTAAATCACGTCACCATATCCAGATTGAATGTCCAAGGGCAATATCAAAAGGGCTTATATACATAGACTCACACTTGGAACGAATCTCTGTGAATCAAATCCTGAAAATGCTGAATTTGTACTATACTTTTTTTAAACACTCAATTGAAAGCTTATATCTTTTTTTTTTTTTTTTTTTTTTTGACAGGCAGAGTGGACAGTGAGAGAGAGAAAGGTCTTCCTTTTGCCGTTGGTTCACCCTCCAATGGCCGCCACGACTGGCACGCTGCAGCCAGCGCACCGCGCTGATCCGATGGCAGGAGCCAGGTGCTTCCTCCCGGTCTCCCATGCGGGTGCAGGGCCCAAGCACTTGGGCCATCCTCCACTGCACTCCTGGGCCACAGCAGAGAGCTGACCTGGAAGAGGGGCGCCCGGGATAGAATCCGGCGCCCTGACCGGGACTAGAACCTGGTGTGCCAGCGCCTCAGGTGGAGGATTAGCCTATTGAGCCGCGGCGCCGGCCTGTACTATACTTTTCTTTCCTCTGTTCTACCTGTTGGATTTATTTTTTCATTATTTTGTTTCAGATGTTATTGTTGTTGATCTGTTGTCTAGGAAATTTTTTCAATGTTATCTCCAAACTCCTCTAATTGTTTTTATATTTTTTAACAATAGATTTTAAATTTACAAGTTTATTTCTTGTTCTCACAGTTCCTTTTTCATAGCATCTGCTCTTGTTTTAAGGGCACAATATCTTATTATTCTAAAGAAATCTTTAAGAGTTTTTGGAAATATTCTTCAATTATCTCCACTTTTTTCAGATGGTAAATAAAATTGTCACTCAGTTTCCAATAGTACAGAATACTATCTGAGTGATGGAAAGGTTCTTGTACATTCAATTGACTTCCATTTTCTGCTCTGTATTTTACCCACAGCTTCTGTGATACCAAGAGCTTCCAACTGTGAGTCTCTACAAAGGTTTGCTTTTCATCAGTACTTGTCCTATGGGCACTTCAGATGTAATTTCTTTCTCTCTGTGTAGTCAGTTACCACACTTCCTTTTATTTGTCATCTTCCAAAAATGTGTTCTGCTCCCTTATATGCTACCCCAGTCTCTTTGACATTATAAATTAATACTTTTTAAAGTAATATACTACCATTTCAGTGAGATTTGAGGGTGCACACAAGGAGAGTACACGTGTATTGTATTTAAAAAGAACCTTCCTCCATATGGGCTTAGAAAAGGTGAGTTCCAAGTAACAACATAATAATAAAGCAGATATCCAATGTTGGAAACACAAAGGTGAAGTTCAAGAAAAAGGTCAGGGTTAGGGATATAGATTGGAAAGATGCTTATGCAAAGATTCTCTCTCAACTGTCAGAGCAGATTTAAAAAAAAAGTGGGGGGGGGGGACAAAGAAAAACTATTCCATGAAATAAAGTGCCTAAATTAGGAAAAAGACTCTACCAGAGTCCAAAGGAAGAGTAACGATAAAAACAGAAGTAAATGTGAGTTAGTATTAAGTCACAAAGATCAAGGGAAGAGAAGGTTTTAAAAAAAAGTCAAACGTTGCTGAAAACACATAAAGAGATGAGGATATGGGAAACACACCATTTGGTGTTTAGGAAGCTAAAGAGAAGTTTAAGAGATCTGTTTCAATAGCATATGAATATAAACGATAAAGGAGAAAGTCATAAAGCAGTGTGTATTGGTTCTTTTATTTTTTTCAAATAATCTAGTGGTGAAGTGGAAAAGAAAAAGCCTAAGGTAAGTGGGAGAAGGATTTGTAAAACACACTAAGGTCAAGGAGAGCTTTGGATTTTTTTGTTTGTTTGTTTTTGCCTTATTGATTGTTAAAGAAAAAGAAAAACCTGGGCAGGAATACAGAGGAAAGATTCGAATGAAAATGCAAGAAGGAAATTAAAGGAGAGTTAATGCAGGCTTGGAGGAGAAGGCAGGCTATGTAATCAGGAGCACAGGCACAGAGATTCCTCTTAGGAGGAATAAACAAACAAAGCCTCCCTTAAACTCCCTATTACATTTACCAGAGTAGCACTCAGCCAGTAATGCAGGCAGAGATAAAGGAACAGAAACATAGGCAGAGAGATACAAAGGAGAAAATTCTGAAAAGCTCATGCCTCAATTAAATAAGGAGCCAGGTTATCTGCTGAGAGTTACTACAGTAGAAATGGAATTTATGGAGAGTGGAAAAGGTTTGGAACAGCTACTCTGGTAAATGTAATAGGGAGTTTAAGGGAGGCTTTGTTTGTTTATTTAAGCAATAAAAGCAGCATGAAAAGTCCTGATGAAACTACCATGCATTATGACAACCCGACTATGAACAAAATACACTTTTAGAAATACCAAAATCACTGCTTTTCCCAATAGTACTACAACATCAGAGATTTGCTCAGTGGGTGTGAAGTAATACTGGGTAAGCAGGATAAAATACTCAAAATTTCACAAAACCTAAGTATTTTTTTCTTTTTTTTTATTTGACAGATAAGAGTTATAGATAGTGAGAGAGAAAGAGACAGAGACAGAGACAGAGACAGAGGTCTTCCTTCCATTGGTTCACTCCCCAAATGGCCACCACGGCCGGCACTGCGCTGATCCGAAGCCAGGAGCCAGGTGCTTCCTCCTGGTCTCCCATGAGGGTGCAGGGGCCCAAGCACCTGGGCCATCCTCTACTGCCCTCCCGGGCCACAGCAGACAGCTGGACTAGAAGAGGAGCAACCGGGACTAGAACTGGCGCCCACTGGGGATGTCAGTGCCGCAGGCAGAGGATTAACCAAGTGAGCCATGGTGCTGCCCCAAACCTAAGTATTTTTAATTTAAGGATTTCCTTTTCTATATTACCTTTAAGAATGAAATACATAGGAAAAAATAATAAAAGTAAATCTTAAATCAGGAACTCTTTCAACATGTATTTCTGGCTAAATTCAGACTTAGTCAAATCCTAATTCCAGGATAATTAAACATAACTGACCTTCGAAGTTCTTCCACATTGTACTTAACTATAGCAATTCTAATCTCCTTTCTCCAAATACTATTTCTCCACTACAACTGAAATAGTTCAACATTTTCACGATGGGTACTTCACATTGGCAAATGCAAAGGCCGCTGCTTCTTGGTATTTATTTCATCTCAGCTGACCTTTGGTCACAATTAGATTACTTTGGGTCCTGATTCCTTCTGAAATTCATATGAAACGATGTTACATTTACAGAGCACTTTTAATCACTATTCCCTTCACCATTCCTTTAGCCAAGCATAGTCACTTGATTGATATACCTCTAAAGCAATGGTTCTCAACTGGAAGCAATTTTATGTCCCAGGGGACACAACAATGTCTTATGGCATCTAATGGATATAGGGTAGGGATGCTGAAATCTTACAATGCAAATGACAGCCCTGCCCCACTCCCAGCAAAGAATTATCTGGTCCAAACTTCAACAGCGCCAAGGTGGAGAAATCTGACTCAAAAGCTACTTCACTCATATTGTAAGACCTATAGATAGATAAGAATCAGGTAAAGCCTACCTTTGGCTCAAGCTCACTCTCTCTGACCTTCTGTGTTCCCAGCACTTTGTCTGCCTAGACAATTGAAACTTGCTTTTTTCCCAGCAATGCTATGATAGACAGATCCTCAGATCCTTAGTTCTTCCTGACATCTGACACCTAAGATACTGTTGGCCTCTGTGCAGTTCCAAAACTCAGTGGGCTTATTTCTCACCATGGAAAATGGGGCGACTTTAATCCCTTGTTTCCTGGACGTGGATCTTTACAGTCTAGTCTCCATCACAGCCTGACTACTCTTAATCACGTCTTGCTCCCAACACCCCAGGGTGACAATATAGTTTGACACTGCACATCAGAGCAACTTTTAAAAAGCTTTTTCCTGTCTAACTTTGGAGTCCCGGCATTTCATCTCATCTTTCTTGAGTCACCTAAGGGCATGGCTGCCTGTCTCCAGAACAACAATCCACGTGTTTTAAGAGTTCATTATATGGTCACTGGAGGAATACATGAACCAATATCCTGCAGGCTTGAGCTGCAAAGAACATATATTTAAACTGGCTAGATTCTGGATCTTAGAGCTCTTTCATTCAGCCACCAAAATATTTGTTGAAGTACTGTGCCAGGCATAAGAGGTGGGGGATTAAAAAAAGAAAATACATAGACCCTAGACTTAAATAGCTGACAGCTTAGTATATAAATAAGATATGTAAATAATTCATAGTTAGACTCATTACCATCAATTCCTATTCTATAGCTGGAAAAGTTTTTAGAGAAATAAATTCCTTCCTCAGAATTGACAGAAGTCTCAAAATTATGCTGGATAAAGGAATGAGCAAATTAACAAGCAGATGGATGAATGAGAAACCAAATACCAAGCAAGTTCTTTTGGGGGGTGGGGTCTTAGGCAAGGTGGTACATCATGTAAATGAGAGCTTCATTATCCTACTACATCTCCTTTCATCTTTCTTAAATGTCATTCTCACTATAAATGCTAATTGGTTTAGCATATATGTAACAAATTAATCTGGGTGGTAGAATAATTTGACAATACAATTCAGGTTGAAAAATCTTTGCTTCTCAGTATCACAAATAACGAAGTTTCTAAACAGAACTATTAGTCTGTGCACAGCTCAGGCTTGATGCTGGACTAAAACACACCATATAGTTTCTCCATGTGTTTACAGCCAGCATCCCTTTGATTGGTCAATGCTTGTGCCTTATCAGTTGTTAAATAGTTTTAATGCCATCCTAATTGCTACATCTCTCAATTTTAGAGCAGCCAGGCAGGGTTCCAAAGAAAAGAGATCATAACCATATCACATTCATTATCCCTTTAAAAGTATAAAAATAATAATTACCAATACAGCCTACACAAAGAATCCACTTGATTGGATTGATTTTATTCCTGTATAGCACCTGGTTAATACACCATGATTTTCTTAATCCTTGTTTGTTTATTTGAAAGAGAGGTGGAGAAAATGATTTCCCAACCAATGGTTCACTCCCAAGATACCTGCCACATATAGAGAAGGAGAATTTCCCATCCAGTGGTTCACTCCCAAGATACCCACAACATTCCACACTGGGCAAGTCAAAGTCAGGAGCAGAAACTCAGTCTAAGTCTCCCATGTGGATGGCAGGGATCCAACTACCTGATCCACTATCTACTGCCCTCCAGGGGTGCACATTAGCAGGAAGTTAGGATCAGCAGCAGAGCAAGAACTTAAACTCAGGTATGCCAATACGGGAGGCAGGTGTCCACAAGGCATCCTAATTGGAGTACCAAACAATCAGCACCGTGATGCTTTCTTTCTTTTGCAGCTGCACACAGATATCAGATGCTGCAATTAAGATTATCATGATTTCTTGGGGCTGGCGCTGTGGCTCACTTGGTTAATCCTCCACCTGCGGCACCAGCATCCCATATGGGCGCCGGGTTCTAGTCCCAGTTGCTCCTCTTCCAGTCCAGCTCTCTGCTGTGGCCCAGGAGGACAGTGGAGGATGGCCCAGGTGCTTGGGCCCCTGCACCTGCATGGGAGACCAGGAGGAAGCATCTGGTTCCTGGCTTCAAATCAGTGTAGCTCCAGCCATAGCGCTCATTTTGGGAGGTGAACCAATGGAAGGAAGACCTCTTTGTCTCTGTCTCTCTCTAACTCTATCTGTCAAATAAATTTTAAAAAAAAAGATTATCATAATTTCTTATAAGATGGAGTCACACAGAGCAAGGTTTGAATGCAGTCTCCATCAGGTGCTATCTACATGGTCTGCAGCAAGATGTTTAATCTCTTTTACAGCTGAAGTATATATGGGATTTTAACCAAATGCAAATGGGGGAAAATATTTACCCTAGAAATCTGTGGTGAGAAATGATAAGATGATATATTTATACATACGACCCTATATACTAGATGTTCAATGAACACTAGCTTTCTCTTTTACCCAAATCTGATATAGATGTACTGAGCAAAATTATCTCATAACCCTTTCTTCTCTCTTTGCTTCATTGTCTTTAGCTCCCTCCACTTTATCAGATCTTCATTCACTGCTTCATGTACTAGAAGTTACTAAGAACATGAACTTACCACTGCCCCTCCCAAAATATCGAGACATTTCTGGAATCCATAGTGCAAACTAGAAGTTATGGTTCCCAATTTGCCTTTATCCTAGAAGTAATATTACTGTAATATTGCAGCAGAATTTTTTCCTCCTTTGTTCTCTGATAATTTTTCAGCACTGAAGACAAAACACAGGATTTTGAGTCAGGTAATCCTGGTTTTCAAATCCACCTCTTGTCACTTAGTCAAGTTAGTTACTTGGTCAAGTTATTAAATTTCTCTGGGCCTCACTGTCCCATAAACTAGCACATATATGGCAATACGCAGAGTGTCTAGCACATAAGCGCTCTCACAAATTATACTTAATTGTTCCTCAGCACTGAGGTTGCTAACTAAAGCTATGTCACCAATCAACAACTAATCTCAAAGGATATAGTCCAAGTCCAGTGCCATTAGCATGTGCTCTGTTCCTCAGTCATTATTTCTTCAACAAAAAACTTTCTGAATGAGTTACATGTTCTAGGCATAAAATAACAACATTTGTAGAGCACCTTAAAAGATAATTAAGCCGCCGGCACCGTGGCTCAATAGACTAATCCTCCGCCTGCGGCACCAGCACACCAGGTTCTAGTCCCGGTCGGGGCTCCGGATTCTGTCCCGATTGCCCCTCTTCCAGGCCAGCTCTCTGCTGTGGCCCGGGAGGACAGTGGAGGATGGCCCAAGTGTTTGGGCCCTGCACCCGCATGGGAGACCAGGAGAAGCACCTGGCTCCTGGCTTCAGATCAGCGTGGTGCGCTGGCCGCAGCGTGCCAGCCACGGCGGCCATTGGAGGGTGAACCAATGTCTCTCTCTCTCACTGTCCACTCTGCCTATCAAAAAAAAAAGTTCAAAAGATAATTAAGCCAAGATCTCAGGCTTGAAAGAACTCGGGGTCTAGGGGGAAGCAAACATCTACAAATAATTAGAATGTGGGGTTTCAAGTGCTAATAATAGAGATAAATGTATATAAAGTGCTAGGCAAGCACTGAAGATGGAGATCAGGCACAGCCCCCTAGAAGATGTGATTATGCCAGAGTTGACTCTGAAAGGTTGAACAGGGCTTCACTGAGCACAAAGGGAAAGATGGATATTCAGAGAGTAATAACAGTTGAGTTTACAGTATCTGCTTACAATGCCAGGGACATGAATCAGGTATGGTTGGAGGATGCTGTTGCAGAGAAAGACTGTTCAAAAAATGAGGCAGGAAGGAAGGAGCCAAATCACAAAGGATCTGAAATGATATGCCAAAGAGTTTGTCCTTTATTTTTTAAGCAGAAGAGAGCCACTGATATATCTCTAAGTCAAAGAGTAATGTGTTTTAGAATGATTCCTATAATGGCACAAGAAGGAATGGATTTGAAGGGCTGGAATTGGAGGTGGTGACAACGAATGGATATGAGTAAAGGTCAAGCATGTTCTAGGGTTTCTAGCTTACATAAATGGTACACTGCTGTTCCCTAACACAAAGGAGCCATACAACCAGCAAAGAAAAACCATGGGTAAAGATAATGAGCATTTGAGTTTCACACCTCCACTGAAGAGGAGATGTTCAGTAGGGTACTAGGAAAAATATTATCTAGAGTATGAGAAAGGAAAAGATTAGAGATATAAATTTAGGATAGATTTTGGAAAGTAATAATTTTTTTGTTGCCATAAAATTATTTTGGGTT
This sequence comes from Oryctolagus cuniculus, assembly GCF_051225735.1. Taxonomy (NCBI): domain Eukaryota; kingdom Metazoa; phylum Chordata; class Mammalia; order Lagomorpha; family Leporidae; genus Oryctolagus; species Oryctolagus cuniculus. Next base: position 102,939,083 of record NC_142877.1, read on the forward strand.
TAAAAGCATAGCCTGCTGCATATTTGGAATAAACATGCTTTTTAATAATTTATTTTATTTACTTGAAAGTAGAAGAATGGTGAGGGTGGGGGAAGGAAGGGAGAGAAAAAAGAGACAGTGAATGAGAGAGCTCACCTCTCTCATTCCCCCAGCAGCAGAAATGGCCAGGCTGAAGGGCGCTAGGAGCTCAATCTAGGTCTTCCATGTGGGTGACAAGGGCCCAACTACACAACTTGCTGCCCAGAATGCACATTTGCAAGAAGCTAGAATTGGGAGCAGACCTGGGACTTAAACCCAAACACCCTGATAAGGAATGTAGAGTGGCATATTAACAGCTGTACCAAATGCCCCTGCCCCTCAGGAACATGCTTTTCAAAAGAAATGTAATTTGTTTAGACTTCTCTCTCAACATCAGATGAAAAGATTACAAATTTAAACCCTTACATTACTATCTATTGCACGTATATTAAATTTCAGCATAAAATGGACATTTATCAATATACTTAATGAAAATAATAAATTTGCTTACTACTTTTCTCCAGCAGTCCACAAAGCTAATAATATATTCTAACTATAAAATTAATATATTTCCAAAATAATGTTTTCATGGCAAAAAAATTAGTCTTCTTCACCTTCTAAACAAACAAGTGTTTTAATTTCCTGAGTAAGCATTAGTCATACTTGACACTGAACAGAATCCAAATTCATTGAAGGAGTTAAGAAATTACTAAAATCCCAAGAGCAACATACCTCACCCAGAGAATCTAGTCAAAAGCTTATTATAAAGGACTAAAACTCAATGTCATACCAAAATTTTAAATAACATCATGCATCCCTCTATTTAATAAATTATTTCAAAATCAGGTCACAATTGACAGACACACTATCTTGGGCAGACGGGAGAGAGTAGATAAGCAGGGAAAATTTCCTTTTCTCTACTGAAGCATGTCCACCAACTGTCATATCTGGAAAACAGCCAAAATGAGCACTTTATTTGCAAAAAGAACAGGAGATTTAAAATATGAGCAAAATATGTGGAATATAAATGTAGAATATAGATTTAAGATTCACATTTATGGGTGTTTAGAAATAATGTTTCAAAGACACAAATTTAAAACACAAATTCATCCATGTAACAAGCTTTAAAAGTCAAAGGCAGAAATCTGAGAATCAATGTTGATAAACTTTATCCTTTTCCAGGCTGTAACCATCTATCCAGGGCAAGGTTCCCTGATATGCTTCCAAGACAGACAACCTGCCCACATAAGTATTTAACTGATTTATTCCCATAAATTACCTTGAGAAAACTATGACCAAACCATACCTCTTTCTCTTAACCTTCCTCTCCTTTTGCCACCTACCTTTGTGTTTCCTCTGAGTCACAGATCATTTTCTAGTTTCCTAACTATGGCATTTACCAGCAAAAGCTGACACAACCAAGCTGAGGGAAAACAGTTGAACTTTTAAGGAAGGAAATCAGGAAAGTGAATCAGGGAGCCTAGAAACATTAACAACTAGAAAGGAAAAAAGGAAACCTTGGACTGTGTCTGAATCTGTATGAACTCTAGATTATGTTCTCAATGCAGGTCAGAGCCCAGAGTCAACTAAAGGTACACAAGGGTTTTCTCCCTGATTTAAAACAGATACATATTAAAAATAATAATAACCATGGACCCCAAATAATGGTCACAGAAAATAACTAGGGGAAAGAGAAGGGCAATCATTTTAAGTGACTTTAGTATTGGAAGCTCCTTTGCAATTATGACATTGTTTCTTTTTTTTTTTTTTTTTTTTTTTTTTTTGACAGGCAGAGTGGACAGTGAGAGAGAGAGAGATAGAGAGAAAGGTCTTCCTTTGCCGTTGGTTCACCCTCCAATGGCCGCCGCGGCCGGCGCGCTGCGGCCGGCGCACCGCGCTGATCCGATGGCAGGAGCCAGGAGCCAGGTGCTTTTCCTGGTCTCCCATGGGGTGCAGGGCCCAAGCACCTGGGCCATCCTCCACTGCACTCCCTGGCCACAGCAGAGGGCTGGCCTGGAAGAGGGGCAACCGGGACAGAATCCGGCGCCCCGACCGGGACTAGAACCCGGTGTGCCGACGCCGCTAGGCGGAGGATTAGCCTAGTGAGCCGCGGTGCCGGCCATGACATTGTTTCTAAGACCACTTCACCTTGGATAAGGTGCCTGATTTTACACATAATGTGTTGGTTCTTTAAAGAAACAAAGAAAACAGAGAGGAAGTGTAAAACACAAGGTGGAGAAAGACTACTGTTTTGAGCGTATTCACTGAAGAAATTCACGAAATAGTTAAGAAACTTTTCCATATGCCCCTCTTCTGAGATTTGCCTCCTTTCCCACACCCCCAAATCATGAAGTCGGACTGAAAGAGACCCAGCAGCCTAGTTAATGCTACAAGATCCCATTCTTCCACTCACCCACTTCCCTATCATCATCTTTACTGCCTTGATTCCTGGTTTTCGCGATGGCCTAGAAGTTTAACTTTTCCTTGACTATATGAGACTTCTCCAGTCTTATGAACTTCCATTTCTCTTTGAAGAACAAGTGAGCAAGACTTCCAAGGAAGATCATAGATTCCTTCTTTCCATCAGAGAAATGATGATGATAACATGGATTGGATTGCTGAGAAAATAAATATCTGTCAATCCCTAAATACAAGAGATTGGGAGAGCTTTTTAATGGTAATATGGAACAGATAGGATGAGTTTGTTGCATGGTCCCTTGTTCAACTGGTGAATGCCACAAATGGCAAAGTTAAGAGTCATTTCTGTGAATGTTCAAGATCTCAATAGAAACAGAAAGCCAAGGTAAAACACTATTGAACACAATGAAAAGGTTGTGTATTTTATTAGAGGTATTGATGATATGAAAACAAAAAAGTTATAAAAAAGAGTAAAAATCATGATTTCTTCAGAAAATTTCTTCAGAAAATGTACAGAAATTTTTTCTGTACATTAAGTATGCCATTTTTAAGTCCAGGCCTGTTTATTTCCTTTCTTAGACAGCAAAACTAGAATTTTGACCATCTTCCCACTGAGCTTGCTCTCCCAATCCTACAAAAGGAGAGCAGCAATTGATAATACTACCTCTTCACATTTTCCTGAATTTGACATGAAAGCTGAATGGTCGTTTAAAGTGTAGAAAATAACTGCAATGAATTATTTCTGTAATATCACCAACTATTTTTATCATTTTTTACAGATAATGATGGTATTTACAGCTATGGCAAAGGTTTACTGAAGAGTTTCCTGGAAGTTTCTTAGCTTGGGTATGTTTCCAGGAATTATAGATTCCTGGTAAAAGTCTCTGTATGAATTACTTACTGTCCTGGTTCATTTGGAGCAATAATTTTCATAAGACCTGTGCAGATTTACCATCTTTTAAAATATACTTGGTCAATTTCCTGACATAATGTTCATATGACATTTTAAAAATCATTGTGGGAATATCATATAACAAGAAAACCCTACTTGTTAGAATCCTAGTCTCTTATCAAATTCTGCAAACTCAACTTCCTCTGTGAATGACAGTTACTATCTCAGTGCATTTGTAACTCTTTTCTGCATTATCATCATCTCACTGAAATTCTTGAGAATTTACGTTGCTGACAATTAACATAAAGACCTTCTGCTAAACAGACCTAAAAATACATAAAGATTTTTCTGTCAATCTGGAGAACTACTACATGTCCATAACAATATATATATATGAAAGAAAGACATTAAAAATGCAAAGTGCTGACAAGCTTAACAAATTATCATCATCTCCCCAAAATGCAGGAAGAAATAGCATCCAGGAGAACTGCTGTACAATACCAGGGCTTTGGTTATAATTTTCACCTTATCTATAATTATTAATTGCCCATGGTCTGATTTTCTTCCAACACAAGGTACAGGCATTGCTGACTTGGCAAGATATTATTGTCATCATCATCATAGATAAACAGTGGCTATTACCCTCTTCCACTTCCTCTCCCACTACAGAAATTTCTCCCTCATTTCTCTTCTCTTCCTGAAAAAATCCATCCCTGAAGCCATTAAGCAAGGCAGAGAAAGGTAGACATCCACTTCAGAAAAAAAAAAAAGGAATGGCTGGCGCCACAGCTCACTAGGCTAATCCTCCGCCTGCAGTGCCGGCACCTCGAGTTCTAGTCCCGGTCGGGGTGCCAGTTCTGTCCCGGTTGCTCCTCTTCCAGTCCAGCTCTCTGCTGTGGCCCAGGAAGACAGTGGAGGGTGGCCCAAGTGCTTGGGCCCTGCACCTGCACCCGCAAAGGAGACCAGGAGAAAACACCCGGCTCCTGGCTTCAGATCAGCACACCAGCCATAGCGGCCATTTTGGGGGCGAACCAACGGAAGGAAGACCTCTCTCTCTGCCTCTATCTCTAACTCTGCCAGTCCAAAAAAAAAAAAAAAAAAAAAGGAGGAGGAGGAGGAAACTGCAGTGGTCTACAGTGGAATGAGAGCACCCAAGCCATGGTGAGAGGATGTCCATACTTGGGCAGCCTAGTTTGGCAGGTCAGAGCCTAAGTCAGAAGGCATTCCTATGAAGGATTGGCATTCTAAAGAGGGTTAGAACCCAAGTACAGTGAAAAGGGTGTGGTGGAGGCAGAGGGGAACATCCTGGCATAGGTGTCAGAGTCCAAAAAGAGAGGGTGTCCACATGGAAGAGTGACCCAGTGTAGGGACAGGTGGAGCCTCTCCAGGATGAAGATTATCCCCCCGTAAATGCAAAGGGACCATGGGAAGGGGGAAAGGGTTCCTCTGCAGATAATAGCCTAAGATAGGGTAGCCTGAGAGGGGCAAGGAGGACAACAGAGGGAGGGGTTGGTGGTGAAGTAAACCACTGGCCACACACAAGCAGTCTTTATCAAATAAGTAGATGTACATAGATAACAGAAGCTAGACTGCAGATGGACAAAGGAAGTTACAAATGAGGAAGGGAGAATCTAGAATGAACTCCAGCCCTGTGAGGCTGGACTGGAATTAGAGGTATCATTACAAATTCAGGGTTTTCAATATTTGTATATAGTTGTAAATGTGTGTACAAGAGCACTTCAAAAAGTTCATGAAAAAATACAATGGCAGAAAAAGTTGTTTGGGTGCACATCAAGCCCCTATTACAGTGCCTTGAATGCAGATGCTAGATAGCATCATGTTCCAGTTTCCCAGATTCCTTTCTTTACGAAGTTTCCTTTTTTTTTTTTTTGAAAAGCAGAGTGGACAGTGAGAGAGAAAGGTCTTCCTTTTTGCCGTTGGTTCACCTTTCAATGGCCACCGCGCTACGGCCGGCGCACCTGGCTGATCCGATGGCAGGAGCCAGTTACTTATCCTGGTCTCCCATGGGGTGCAGGGCCCAAGCACTTGGGCCATCCTCCACTGCACTCCCGGGCCACAGCAGAGAGCTGGCCTGGAAGAGGGGCAACCGGGACAGAATCCGGCATCCCGACTGGAACTAGAACCCAGTGTGCTGGCGCCACAAGGCAGAGGATTAGCCTAGTGAGCCGCGGCGCCGGCCGCTCCGCTTTTATGATTGCAAATCAACCACTTACTAAAACTAATTCACTGAACTGAGAGAATGGTATAGCCAGCTCGTCATACAAGGTCCCCATTCACTGGTCCTACAAGGTTCTAATTACTGGCTTCTAAAAGTGATTTATTTCCCTATAAATAACATTTCAATGTTCTGTCTTGTCTCAAGGGGTTTCTTTTCCAGGGACTCCAGACACAAAGCAAAAAGTAACTGTCACCTGCATGTAGCCTCCAAACTGACTGAAGCCCAGGAAGACTTCATCAACATTCCCTAAAGAACACGATACCGCTAACCAATCGAAGAAGGGCCATGAACACTGCAAACCTATCTCTTGGTCCCAACTTTGATCAGTGAGATACTTTACCCATAACGCCACAGGTAGTTCAAGAATTAAGTGACAGTAGCCTGGTTCCTTGCTCTGTGCTTCGCCATAAACACCTCCATTCTGCCACCATCCTGATATCAGCAAGTGGCTTTCTGCATATCAAGCAAACAATTCTAGTTTTGGGATTCTTTAGCAACTCCTCCAACAAGTTGTGGGAGTTGTTCTATATCAACTTTACTGTTCATGTGCTATCAAGAAACAAACTTAAAGCAAAATACTATCCATACTGTGAAACTGTATAATAGGCACAAACCAAATTGAAGATCATGTAGGAAGAGAAATATGTTACTATATAATTATGTAGAAAATGTACATTCTATCTACATATGAGAAATGCATGAGAATCTTCACATTTTAAACTGGGACAGGCATTGACTCCTACCAAACTAGGAAGCAATATAGCAGAATAGAAAGATTTGCAACCAGAAATACCTGAATTTCAATCCTGGCTCTGTTATTTACTAGCTTTGTAACTTTAGGCAAGTTATACAGATTTTCTGACCTCTTGTCTCATAAATTAAAAATGGCATTAGTAATAAGGATATTTAGGATTGTTGTAGAGATTGGATATAAGGCAAGTGGAGTGGTTAATATAATATCTGAGACACATAATACTAGCAATTCTATTTCCTGATATATATCCTAAGAATGCAATTTCAGGGCCAGCACTGTGGCATAGTGGATAAAGCCACCGCCTGCAGTGCTGGCATCCCATATGGCACAAGTTCTAGTCCCGGCTGCTCCATTTCCGATCCAGCTCTCTGCTACAGCCCGGGAAGGCAATAGAAGATGGCCCAAGTCCTTGGGCCCCTGCACCCATGTGGGAGACCTATAGGAAGCTCCTAGCTCCTGGCTTTGGATAGACCCAGCTCCTGCTGTTGTGGTCATTTGGGAAGTGAAGCAGAGTATGGAAGACCTACCTCTGTCTGTCTGTCTGTCTGTCTCTCTCTGCCTCTGCTTCTCTGTAATTCTGCCTTTCAAATAAATAAATAAATCTTTAAAAAATGCAATTTCATGGAAAAGGTGGTTTGTATGATAATGCTCATAACATTACTTGTACTAATAATAAATAAGTTTTAAAAACATCCAAATATCTAGCACCAAGAGAATGATTAGATAACAGGGATCTGAGGGTCTCAGAAAATGCGTCTGGTAATGACAGGTGATTCTTCTCATGGAGAAGATCTATGATAATTCGGCATTAGATGTAATACTATGATGCCATTGAAAGTATTATGATCAGGGTAACACTGAAAAAAATTTATGATATACTGTTAACAGCAGGTTAAACAGCCAGCTGAAATGCCAGCACCACAAATAAGCATCAGATCAAGTATCAGCTGCTCCACTTCCAATCTAGCTCCCTGCAGATGTGCCTGGGAAAGCAGCAGATGATTGTCCAGGTGCTTGGACCCTTGCTGTCCACATGGGAGATCTGGATGGAGTTCTAAGTTCATGGCTTCAGCCTGTTCCAGCCCCAGCCATTGCAGCATTTGGGAAATAAACCAGTGGGTGGAGAATCTATCTCCCTCTCTCTCTGTAACACAAATAAATATTTTTTAAAAAGGAAAAAAAATCAGGACCCAAAATTGTATGCTTCATCTGATAACTACATTAAATATGTTTAGGGGAAAAAAGGTTGTTTTAATAATAGCAGCAGAGATGATTTTATATCTTTTATTCAAATTTTTGAAACACAGTCATGTTATTGTTATAGTGAATAAATAATACAGTAAAAAATGGGGGGAGAAAGTCAATGGATTTCTATGGGTTTCAGGATAAAGTTCAAACTCCTTAGGGAAAGAAGACACACAAAGTCCTTCAGTCTCCATACTTCCACACCAAACTACTCATAATTCCCCAAATTACATTATTTGTTTTCTCATAGTTATTGAACATACTGTCCTTTTTGCCTCAAATGCCCTTTTCCCAACTTGTCATAATGGCGAAAGCCTACTCATTCTACAAGATTAAGCTATCACCTCCACCCTGAGGTTCCCCCTGCATACTCCTCCCAGGAAGAATGAAGGGGGCTTCCTCCTTGCTTCTAGTATTCCATTGTAGTATATATTACACAATACTTTTAGCTCTTTGGTTACACATCTGTCTCGTTATTCTACTTGTACTTGAGATAGGCAGAGTTGATCTTATTCAATTTTGGTAATCTATAAGATACACAAATACTTGTTAAAATAGCAAGTAATTGGGGCCAGTGTTGTGATGTAGCAAGTTAAGCGACCACCTGCAATGTCAGCATCCATACAGGTGCCAGTTCAAGTCCCAGCTACTCCACTTCCAATCCAACTTCCTGCTAATGGCCTGAGAAAAGCATCAGAAGACAACCAAAATGTGTGGGCCCCTGCATCCATGCAGGAGACTAAGAAGAAGTTCCTCATTCCCAGCTTCAGCATGGCCCAGCCACGGCAAATGCCACCATCTGGGGAGTAAACCAGCGGATGGAAGAACTGTCTCTCCCTCTCTCTCTGAAACTCTGACTTTCAAATAAATAAAATAAACATTTAAAAAATAACAGTAAATGATCATTCTTTGTTATTACTAGTTATTACTATTAGTTGTTATTATATGATATTACTACTATTAGTTGTCAGTTCCTTACAATATTCTGATTGACTCCTGGGCTTCTTGTATAGTATTTGGGTCACTGATTAGTAAGTTTGCTCTAAGGACACCATAATGCATAGGATGATACAAACCAATGAGAGCTTTTAAGAAATAGTTTAACCATTGTGATTCTTCACTTTTTTTCTGATTATGTCTTCTATCAACCTTCTGTCAGCTATTGGTCAATAATCAAAAGAAACCCAACAGGAAGCAATTCTGTCCTAGACTATTGCACTACTAGAGTCTGCCAAGCCAAAGAACAACCCTAGATACTTCTCACTGCTCCCCCTAAAACACACCTACTCATTCCCATGTCTCCACACTAACAGGAAACTATCTACACAAAACAGAATTCTGTAAGTAAATATTCCAGGTTTTTTGTAGATTCAAAACACTAAATACATATTTAGCATATTTGTATGATACACAAGACATTTCAATTGCAGATTAGCAATGAGGTAGCAAACAAGAACCCCAAGTGACTAAGAATAATTTAGACAAAAAAGGAAAACATAATGTGGAAGAATGCTAATTGGGATCCAAGGGCCATTCAAATGCCTCTCCCTGTACATTATGGAATAACCTAGATACTGAAGTCAATGTGCAACATGAAAATTTTTTAGTGAAAAAAATACATCTATAAGAATTTTAATTTCAAACCACATTAGATATTACAGTTGTTATATAATTGTATCCCATATCTTTTTCACCTGTGATTATATAATAAATGTTTAAGGAATAACTTCTGGAGATAAGTACATAATCTACCATATGTTCCTGTCTAAGATGAGCATATATAAACCAAATAAAAGTTCTAGGGACAAAACAAGCAGCAAAAGAAAAGGCTTTTCCTTTACTAGCCCCATAGTATCTCACTTCTCAGGGATCCAGCTGAATCCCTAGCTCTGCTTTGGCCTTATAAGAAGGAAGGGTAAATGTTCACCTTTATCCAGTCCTTGAAGGTCCAATATTCTTCTTCCTCAAGCCATCCCACCTCAACTCCTTACACAGATTTTCCTCTTAGGAGAGGAAAGCTGGCACAGAAACTACAGCCAGGGAGAATCTGTAGTAATTTAGATAAGAGAAGAGGCTTTTGGGGGCCGATGGGCAAAAAGAGAACCAAGCAGGGAGAACTGAAGGAAATGTGGTCTGGAGATCAGAAATATTAACCAGGCAGCAGGAAATGAGGCTGGCTGCTTATGCCCATATCCATCAGTCAAGATTTGATCCAATTTGATCAAGGAATAACAAGTCTAAGCAGACTGTTTAAACTAACTGTAAGAAATAAGTAATTAACTATTTTAAATAAAGCCATTCTCACAACAGAATCCAAATAACTCTACAGCACAAGTAAATCAAAGTTATATTTTATAACCAGATCCATAAAGACATGTCACTTAATAAGAAAACACTAGTCATAAGAAACAGATACAGGCAAAGAAACCAAGGAAAACAAAATTTATCTTTCGACCACATTTTTCTGATACACCCTCAAAAATCAATTCCAAGCCTTACCTAAGTATAACACAAATGTAAAATTCATTTGCTATTTTACTCATGCAAAAAGAAGAAAACCAGATTCTAAGGAGAGTTTCTGGTTACACAAGGAAATTCACAGTGTTGTTAACCAGCATTTTCTCTGTCTGCCTACATAGTTTACATGATCATGCAACCACGTACATGGGAAAGAACAGGAACAAGGATGAGTCTTCCCAGTTTTTTCAAAGTATTCATTATCAGCATATGATGAGTAATCAAAACTTAGCATATTTTAATTAACTAAAACCATTCTGCAATATGTTCAAAATGGAAAACCAAAGATACTAAAATTCATTAAATACCTTACCTTCAGGTTCCAGAGGCTGAAATTAGTCTTTTCTAATCCTGATTTACATTACAGTTGGCTTCCATTTCTGGTTAAATATCAGGAAAAATGTAAATGTTCTATAATAGTTTCCTTGAAAGAATTTTCCAAAAATTACCCCAAATGCATAATTAAGGAAATGATTTCAGTATATAATTGAACTAACCAAATTGAGAACCTGAGAGGTTCAATTGCTAAAGTCAAGAAACACACTGAATATTGTACACTCCAGCTTTAATGTCAGTGAAGACTTGCTCAACCTTTTTATCAATGGTAAGAAAGCACACAACATTAAGAACTGTGCAGGGGCCGGCACTGTGGCGCGGCAGGTTAAAGCCCTGGCCTAAAGCGCCAGCATCCCATATAGGCACCAGTTCTAGTCCCAGCTGCTCCTCTTCCGATCCAGCTCTCTGCTATGGCCTAGGAAAACAGTAGAAGATGGCCCAAATGCTTGGGCCCCTACACCCATGTGGGAGACCTGGAAGAAGCTCCTGGCTCCTGGCTTTGGATTGGCACAGCTCTAGCCATTGCGGCCAATTTAGGAGTGAACCAGCGGTTGGAAGACCTCTCTGTCTCTTCCTCTCTCTGTAACTCTTTCAAATAAATAAAATAAATCTTTAAAAAAAAGAAAAAAGAAAGAATTGTGCAGTATAAGAATGGAAAGGTTGGGAGCTACCATTGGGGCACAGAGGGTAAAGCCATCTCCTGCAACACCAGCATCCCATATGGGTGCCAGTTCATGTCCCATCTGCTCCAGTTCCAATCCAGCTCCAGCTTGGGAAAAGCAGCGGAGAATGGCCCAAGTGCTTGGGCCCATGTGGGAGATCCAGATGAGGCTCCTAGCTTCAATCTGGTTCAGCCCTGGCCAATGCAGCCATATGGAGAGTGAACCAGTGGATAGATGACACCTCTCTCTGCCTCTCCCTCTCTCTCTGTAACTCTGATATTCAAATAAATAAATCTTTAACAAAAAAAAAAAAAAAGGAAAGAAAGAAGGAATGGATAGGTTGAATAGTAGTCACTGGCTTGCTATTCTGGTTCACTGCTATTTATCATCCTCTCAGTTTTGGAGAGCGAGCTGAAATCCCTGCTCAGTGGAGAAAGAGGTCAATACCAAATTCCCTCTCCTCTTTCCTTACTCCCAATCATGCAGCTGGCACTGTTCACTCCAGCAGACACAGCTCCCTGAACATAATGGTGCAATCACCATTTCAAACATCATTACTATCTAAAATAGATAACCCACTTGCAACATGACTATTTTTATAGATATAACATGTTCATGTAGCTTAACTACTCTATTTGTGATTTATTCCATTTAACCAATGCAGTTTCCCTGAGAGTGAGTTTTTGGCATCAGGTCCCAAAAATCACAATTGACCAAATAGTTAAGAAAATTGCAATTGTTCCTAGTTCTTATCTCCTTGTGCCAATCACCAAAACCTTTATGAGCTGAATCCTGAATCTCAAAATTTTTATCAACTTTCTGGTTTATGTCTTTGGTGACCAGAAGATTATATTCCCCCTTCTTATTAATCTACTTTTTCCACATAGGGGTCTTAAGAACTGGATATTTTATGTTCAAGAATTTATTAAATATACCTTATGTTGTACTAAACTCCTTGACACATTAAGAAAATCACATATTTGGAGCATTAACAAACTTTTATTGCCTTATTAGAATAAAAAAATCCTTAACCCTAGATTCAGCAAAAAAAAAAAAATGGACATACATTTTCAGTGGAAATTATTTTTTTTTAGAACAAAAGGTAACTGTCCCAAAGCAAGAGATTTAAATAGGTTTTTTAGCTGCTTCGTGAAGGATATAAGTAAAAATGTAATTTTACAGGTAATCTGGAGCAAGAAAAGGAAAGAGGTAACTCAATTTGAGTATTCTGATGAGTTCAGACTTCTTTCATAATAAAAGAGGCTGGTATAACTGAAAACAAACATAAAAGTTTATACATGTCCAGTAAAGATGTTAATGTCTCTTTTAGCTAGGTTTGAGAAAGGGAGAGATGGGTATACAATAGATTATTGATGTAACTGTAAGCTCTAACAAGAGTAAAACTTTCAGATCACTAGAGGATTTTCTATGGTGTCTAGCAATACCAAGAATCTGCTTCTATTTTGCTCCTATCTTCCATACTGAAAATCATTTTCAAATGAGGAAACATAAACAAATAATGTTAGGAGATTATCAAAGCTCCAGGGATCATGAGACACACACAGATGCTTTGCATGAGTGCTAAGTATCCATTCCTAGAAGATCTAGACGCAGTAGGGTAAACGGAATTCTCACCAATATGAGGAATTACCAGTGGTTCATTACTAGGTGGAAGGTATAACAAAGTAGCCTGATTTGGGCGGAATTTACAGACCACTACTGGAGTGGTGGATCAAAGGAATGCCATAAACAGAATATAACATGAATTTAGGAAGGCATTGGATAAAATACCTCACAATATTTTCACAAGTATAAGGAAGAAAAGTAGCTGATAGCTCTATTAAGTGGCTTCAATGTTCAGAGAGATACCATGCATATAGCTTGCTACTTTTATGATAACCTCAAGAGAGGTTCTTCGGGAATATATCATGCAGTTTTAGACTCCAGTTACAGAAACATTTCTTATTAAAACAACACATGATGCAGAGAAGTTAATATGCTGAAAGACTCAGGAATTTAAAATATTTAGGAAGATTAAAGACATGGGCTAAAACAAATAAGATGAAACATAACAGGAATAACTTAAGTGCAACAAACACGTTCACAAGCACCAGATTAGCGGTACCATGGCTTCACAGGTCAGTGAGCAAAATAATATCTGAAAGCATTAATATGCTCAGTGACAGCTAACATTATTACATGGCTAAGCAAATCCTGTCCCGAGGCTGATATTGTGGTGCAGTGGGTTAAGTCACTGCTTGCCATGCCAGCATGCCACTATCAAAGTGCCAGCTTGAGTCCTGGCTGCTCAGCCTCTGATGCTGCTTCCTGCTAATGCACCTGGCAGATGAATTAGACTACTTTACATTGATCCAAAAAGCCACCTAGCACCAATTTCTGGAAGTTACAGGAAGGTAGATTTCAGCACAATAGAAAGAGAATTTTTTAAAGAAGCAGAGTTTCTCCCAAAAATGGAATGGATCTAGTCAGTGGAGCACTTAAAGAAGTCAACTAACTACCTGGTCAGATACGTTGGCACAGAAAAAATACTGCACTAGATGAGAAGCTGGATCAAAGGCTCCTTTCAATTTGAAGATTCTATTATTCTAATACATCATTTACTAAGGAAATTTAAATTTACTCCCAGTCCTTTAGTAATTAAGGCCTTAAGAAATAGTTAAGTGCTTTAGAGTTACATGAGAAACAACACTAATGATGAACACCTATGTGCTAAAGGTTTTGCATTCATTATATCTCCTTTAATTCTTGCAACAACCTTATATAATAGGTACTATTTCCACTCTATTGAAAAGGACAGTGAGGCTTAAAGTAGTTTTTGTATTTATTCAAGGACATTCTTTTGTTGAAACTTTCAACATCACCCTGATTCCATCACAAAGCTACTGTTTCTTAGTAGATAATAAGTCATCAAAAACATCTTCAGAAAGCTCCTTATCCAGTAAACCCTGAAAATTATGAGATATTTTAATTAAAAACAAAAAATTACAAAATTTAAGGATTTTTAAATGACATTACTCATAGCAAAAAAAAAAAAGTTCATGTTGGATTATCTCAACAGTACATGTGCCTTAATAAAATGAATAAAATGAATTCAATTAGTAAGACTGAAGACATGGTGAGGCAAATTTGAATCACAGAATTTCACATCTTTGCCATTACTAATTATGTGACTTTGGGCAAATTCTTAATCTTCCTATTTCTTTAGTCCTTCATCTGTGAAATGAAGATTGACTTCTTAAGGTCAATATAAGAACTGAATGAGATGACACAGGCAAGGATGTAGCAGAGTCTGACACTATTATTACACAAGTCATAAAGCAAGAGGGAAAACATGTCAAACTTCTTCCACAATTCATACCAAAATATCAAAGAATGTCAAAGTGTCATTATGTTTGGCAGGGGCGTACATTTTCCATTATCCTGTAAGTAAACTTCTAAGGACAATCATTTGTGAAATGAAATGAACACTGAAAAAAGTGTGCCTGCTTAGAAATTTCATTATATGCAAAGGATCACTCCAAGAATTCTCATTTTCTCCAAAGACACCGTTTTAGTTGTTGGTTCAGTATGAGATAAATAAATTCAAGTTTAAAGGTTAGTGCTTTTGTGATTTTTACGACTTGGCAGTTGTATTTTTTTGCTTCAATGTTTTCTTGTTGCAGAGCTACTACTGCTACCTCTGACAAACCAGCAAAAAAGAAAACCTCTCATTCAAGATGCACATCCTGGGTCACAATTCTACTACTCTGTTTAGTGTTTATCAACATTAAACCCTGTGGGTCACAATTTTGGTACTTAGGTTTACCAGCATTAATTAAATAGTTGGCATTCTACCACTAACATTTGATATCTATTCTTTCCTTTTTAATGACACAACTGGGGCAGGACTATTTAAAAGATGTTTGCCTTCGAGTTCTGTCGCACTGACAGTCTTCTCTGAAATTAGCTGAAATTCTCAAAACATTTCCAAAGGAATTCGTTATTTGATTATTTGAGAAACCTCTTTCAGCATATAGATTTCCAGCCAGTTATTTTTATCACTGATGGATGCACTAGCAAAAATCCTTATTTCACCTCTAACTTAAAACTGTAACTAGATTCGCTTTTATGTAAATAACCTGTGGCAAAGAGCACTTATTTAAGCTTCAATCTGAAATAAGCACAGTATCTATTTGTGTTTGAAAGTAAAAGTATTCAAGAAGACAGTACGCAAAGGAGTCATCATTCTACAACCTATTGGGAAAATGTCCCATAAATATTCATTATTCTGAAATGAACTGTCATTCCAATACAATGGCACTGTCAACGAGTATATATTAACCTATAGGGTTTTTTTTTAAATCTCACCAACTATTTTCCAACTAAATGCATTTCACTATAATGTGCACTTCTCATTTTCTCTTTAGCCAGTATTATAATGAATTTCATTGACCACTAAAACCGTTGAGAACTTACAAAGAACACAATGTTATCACCCAAAAGTTTGTATTAACCACAAAAGAGTAGCATGGAAGTTTTTAGAAACCAAGGAAAAAATCACTTGAGCTTTTTAAAATTTTCATAAGAATAGTTGGGTTGCCTAAGAGACATTTTGAAGTGAAGATATGAATGATGATTGACGACTCCAAAAATATCCAGGACAAATTGAAGAGCCATGATTCTAGAAACTAAAGAGCTTTCCTTAAATTTTATCCAGTGAATACTCGCCAGGCTTTCTCACTCCCAGCTGATTTCATTTGTCCACCAATTCAACTTTTAATAGTTTCTCCATTATGCAAATCAACCCTGCTATTTCTAAGGTACTAGCTGTTGAATAAAGACCTTGACATTTTTTAAAATGTCATCTTAGAAACATTCTCCAACTGACATTCATCTCACCTGCAACATCTTCACATGAGAAGGCCTCTACCGTATTCCACACACACTATCCCAAACGGGCATCCTTCATCCCGAGATAAAATGACCAAGTTTCATTCCGCTTGGACCAGGCATCTGCAAGTACTGCTGGGGCTGCCTAATCAGCCTTATCAAGTTTCACACACACCCTGTCCTGATGACATCCCATCACAAGGCTCACTCTCTTCATCTGGGGGGATCATAACCCACAGCACAGCAAAAGCCCTCTGCAAGAGAAGGGAGCAGCAGCCCAAGACTTTGGCTTTTGCAGGGTAATTGCATGCACGCAATAGCTCCTTTGCCAATTTCATTTAACTAGACAAAAAAGGCTGGCTTCAAAGCTGCAAATAAGATTGCAATAAACACTGATGGAAAGCAGGTGGAACACCGATTTTCTTCAAGCCACACTCGCACCTGCACAAGTTCTGCACCACAGCTCAGAGAAAAGTAGCTGACTGACGCATTGATGGAAGGCTATTTTAAAATTACTCAAAGAATCTAAGGCACCAACCTGACTGGGAGGCTCATGCCTCCTCTCCATACAACAGTCTGTTTTCCTACCTAATTTAAGAATGAATTGCTGGCAGCCAGCAGGTGCAATAACCGTGGGGAGGACGGATCCATCACAAAGCACAACGAGGTGTGCCATCCCCGGACCTGGAGCCCATCCTTACCTTAGCAGATTAGACAGGGGCAGGGGTCCGGATCCACCGCCCAGGATCCCTCCTTTCCTGCCAGACAGGAGTTTCTCCACCAGAGCCACATTTCCAGTGCGAGCAGCCTCCAGCAGCTCCTGGTCCTTCCCCATAGTCTCTGACCGGCTCCCTCACAGAGTCCTTCCCCTCCTCGGGTCCTCTTCCCCCGCCCACCCCCACTCCCCAAAATCCTGGGCCCTCCCCGCCCCACCCTAAAATAATGCAAGAGCTTCAGCACGAAGAGATGCCTGCAGCCCCAAGCCGGGCACACCACTCTCTCCTCCTCTTCGGGGCGCAGCTTCTACAATGGGGATCAGACCATGTCTTGGAAGAGGGGCTGGCCGAGCTGGGAGCCGCGACGCGCCCCCACAGCCACTCCCCTGAATTCCCGAGGCCTTGTCCCCGCGGGTGGGGCGTGAGGGTGTGGGGGCCGGGGGTGCTTTTGAGGAGCGGGGAGGGGGGAGGACGGTGAGGACTCAGGCGGCCGAGCAGGAGGCGGAGATAGTCCCCGCCGGAGCGCAGCGAACGCCCGCGGCGGCAGCAGCCCCTGCTCCCTCACGCCCGGCCCGGGCTCGCCTCAGCGTCCGCGCGGGCCAGCTCGGCGGTTACGCGGCGGCGGCGGCGGCGGCGTCCGCGGCCCACAGCGGGGAGGAGCGCGGCGGCGGTAGTGGCAGCGGCAGCTCAGGCGGCCGTGGCCCGCGCCGAGGCAGGGCGGTGCGGGCGCGCCGCGGCGGGCGCGTGCCGAGGGCGGCGGCGGCGGCGGCGGCGGCGGCTGCGAGGCCCGGCGCGGGGGGCGTGTGCGCGCGCGGGCAGGTGCGGCCCGCGGTCCGAACCGAGGTGGGCGGGGGGGGCGGGGCGGGGGCGGGCGGAGGAGGCCGGGCGAGGGGCGGGGCGGTGGCACGAGATTCTCTTGGTTTTCGTGGGCGGGGACCCTCCCTCTTCCAGTCTCCTTGGAGGAGGTTTAACTGTGTGAGGGCTGGAGTTCCCCGGGCTGCTGCGACTCCACGCGTCGGGTCGGTCACGGCGCTGGAGGAAAATCCTCCATGACGGGGATGGCAAGGCCAGTGATCCTGGAAAGGGGCCCTCTGCAACCGCTTCCATCCGAGTCCTGGCAACTTAACTGGCCTTTGGCCGTCCCTCTGTAGCTCCGCGAGAGAGACTGAGCTCCCTGCCCTTGGCTGAAAAGCGGAGCTTTGTTTTAGCCTAGTTTCTGAGGCAGTACTCAAGGAGCGATTTGTGACTGTTCCAGTTTTTCTAGGGTCTATAATCAGCCCACATTTTCGTTGGGCTTTGGAGATCTGCTGACTTGTGAAAGTACCAGGGAAAAGGCCCTCATTGAAAATTCCTCCACATCCACACTGGGAAAAATATAAATAGGCATGGATTAGAGATCCACTTTAATTTGCATAAATCATCAGCAATTCATTGTGCATGGTTGGCTTGATTTTGTTAGATGCTCTCCTGCGTGGTGGAGAACACGCGTTTATTTGCTTTGAAACTTCCTGTGACACCTTGTGCTTGGCATATCCTTGGAATAGACCTCATAAAGGTTAACTTGTTGATAGGCGATTGGTAGGAAAAGGACATGCTGGACACTTTGCTTACAACATCCCAGTGACCTGGATATTATTACACCATATCTGTTTCAGAAATGAGGACGTAACAGCTCAAAGCATTCATTACATTTCAGGAGATGCCATGCAGACTATGTTTGTGGAAACTAGACCCCAGAAATGACTCATTGTTGACTATATACTCTTCCCCCTTGCAGTGAAATGGACAATGATGACTGTAGACATTTGCTGAGCAGTTTCTGTACCAAGCACTATGCTAAGTGTTTTCCTTATTTTATCTCCATCCCCACAACAATACCATGAGATGGGTATGGTTTTTATCCCTGTTTAACCAGATGAGGAAACTGATGAGCAGCTGCAAAGGAACGGAGCCAAGGCTCAAATCTGGCACTGCCTGCTTGCTACAGGCAAAATTTTCAAGTACAAAACTGGGTAAACTCAAATGACATTCAGAGGTAGCAACAAAATGCATTTTAAAAATTCTTATATGTTTTGATGTTTTGAGATTTTATTTGAACATTTCAAAAGCAAATCAAATGATAGCTACTCAGGTTTACTGAAAGATGTAGTTTTTTTGGTTTTGTCTTGTTTTTCGTTTGTTTTCGAGAGAGAGAGAAAGAGAGAACACTTCCATCTGCTGGTTTACTCCACAAGTACCCACCAAGGCTGATGCTGGACTAGGGCAAAGCCAAGAGCCAGGAATGCAATCCAGGTCTCCCACATGGATGACAGGTACCAAATTACTTAAGCCATCACTACTGCCTCCTAGGGACTACATTGGCACAGAGGTAAGTCAGGAGTGGCACTGGGAACCCAGGGACGCCAATGAGGAATATTAATACTAATATTGAATTCTCACTCCTGGTTTAACCTTGGTTTGGGTTGTAGAATCTGTTTTGATGATAAGGGGATATTATATGTGGCAATAATAATACTACCCCTGACTGGGACTGCCAAACCGGTTAAAAAATACAGGAGGTGAGGAGTATTATGTCGTTTTGAAGGTGGCATAGGGAAATCCTCCTTCCTCTTACCTGTTGCCACTTAGCAAAACCTACCTTTCCCAGAATATACTGTAAATATTCAGTTGTACAGAAGTAAAAAAAAAAAAATCAGTTTTCACAAGCACCATTTAGTCATGAATGAGTTGGTGAGTAGAATCCTCTGAGTCATCATTATCAAAACTCTGCAATCCCAATAAGAAAACCATCAGTAATATTTAAAAATCAGTTCTAGGGCTGGCGCTGTGACATAGCTGGTAAAGCTGCTGCCTGCTGTGCCAGCATCTCATATGGGCTCCGGTTCGTGTCCCGACTGCTCCACTTCCAATCCAGCTCTCTGTTATGGCCTGGGAAAGCAGTAGAAGATGACCCAAGTCCTTGGGCCCCTGCACATGTGGGAGACCTGGAAGAAGCTCCTGGCTCCTGGCTTCTGATCAGCACAACTCCAGCCATTGCGGCCATCTGGGGGAGTGAACCAGCAGATGAAAGACCTCTCTCTCTCTCTCTCTCTCTCTCTCTCTTTCTCTTTCTCTCTCTGCCTGTCCTTCTCTCTCTGTGTAACTCTGACTTTCAAGTAAATAAATAAATCTTTTTTAAAAGTCAGTTCCACAGTCCCAGGCACTCTACTAACATATGACACTCAAAGCCAATTTTTCTAAGTCTAAACTATTTATTTTTAGTTACTTCATACTTCTTGAAAATGATAAAGACTGGCTTTGTGGGAACTATCATGAGAATTAAAAATTAAAACATTCTTCCAAAAATCCAAAGAGGCCAAATAAATATATTTTTTAAAGATTTATATATTATTTATTTGAAAGGCAAACTGAGAGAGACCTTCTATCCACGGTTTCACTCCTCATATGGCCACAACAGCCAAGTCTGGGGCAGGAATTCCATCCTGTTATCACACATGGGTGGCAGGGGCCCAAGTACTTGGACCGTCTGCTGCTGCTTTCCTGGATGCTCCAGAAGGGAGCTGATCAGAATGTGAGTAGCCAGCGTTCCAATATGGGATGCCTGTGTTGCCTGTGAGGAAATTATGTCCAGTCTCCAATAAACTTTCCAGTCCTAATATTGTGTTCCTGAGGAAATATGTACTATTGAGGCAGGCATTAAGTACAGTACTTAAGACACCACTTGGGATGTCTGCATCTCATACTATAGATAGAGTGTTGGGTTGGACTCCCAGCTCAGCTCCCAGTTCCAACTTCCTGCTAATGCATACCCTGGAAGGCAGCAAGTGATAGATGGCTCAAGTAGTTTGGTCTCCCCCCCCCCCCCCCACTCATATGAGAGACAAAGATTGAGTTCCCAGCCCCTGGCTTCAGCCTACCTAGCCGCAGATATTTAGGCCTTTGAGAAGTAAACTTTGAACCACAGATGGGACATCTATCTGTCTCTCTACCTTTCTTTTTTTCATTTAAAGATTTATTTATTTGAAAGGCAGAGTTACAGAGAGGCAGAGAGAGAGAGCAAGAGCTTCCATCCACTGATTCACTCCCCATATGGCTGCAACAGCCAGAGCTGGACTGATCTGAAGCCAAGAGCCTGGAGCTTCTTCCAGGTCTCCCACAATGGTGCAGGGACCCAAGGACTTGGGCCATCTTCTACTGCTTTCCCAGGCCATAGCAGAGAGCTGGATTGGAAGTGGAGCAGCTAGGACTCGAACCAGCGTCCACATGGGATGCCGGCACTGCAGATGGCAGCTTTATCCACTACGCCACAGCACCGGCCCCCTCTTTACCTTTCAAAATGATTAATTTTTTAATTTTAAGGAACTGTGTGATAGTTATGCATCATGTGAACATGTCATTTATAAAGTAGATTCTTTACTTTGTCTCACTTTATTTAAACCTGAAAACAACAGGATGAAATAGATAATATTCCTCCAGAATTTGAGTACTTTATTTTAAAATCTGATATACACAAATCTAATTGTGTATGGTTTTTGACAACCTAGAGTTATTGTTGCAACATGTACAATGCAAGTCACTCCTCTTGGAGTAGACTAATGAAAGAAAAGACTAAAAGTTGAGACAAACCATAGGAGGTCAAAAAACACAAAATAACTATGGAAGTATTGGGAAAATAAACATCCTTGGAAACAGAAGAGAAATTGGACCATGAATCCAGATCAATGTTCGTACTATATACCAATGTCTGTTTGCAATCCCCAAAAGGAAAAGAGAATGTCATGTGGTACGACATTATCAACCAAGGTAGGATAGGATAACTGTAATTTGAGTGGAGTTACTGATGTCCTAAAGTTATCCTGTATCATGGGGCTCTAATAGTCCATGGGGTAGAATAGGTCCAGGTTACGGAATATGAAGATACTTGACCTCTGGATAGTAGACCAGGTTTCTCCTTTATACTTTCCACTTAAGTTCTCCCCATGTCCACCTGGCACCAAGCATGTCCCTCATCATCTTCTTGAGGGAACCCAAAAACCAAGCTCTGTACAATGTTGGCAATTTTTCTAAAGCCTTATAGTTATAAGTGTGGAATGCCATGGGCAACCAATCTTCTCCACGTTCTAACCAACTTAGAGCTGATAAAAAGGCAGTTAAGTGTCTAATACTCCACAAAATTCAGTGATCCTTGCTAAAATGAGGCTGGGCATGAGACTAGGACCTACTCCCTACAAATGTGCACCTTGGGACCTGCCTGTGGAGCAAGCTAGATATGCAAATCTGACTTAATAATATGAAGGAAAACTAAAGCCCACAGGTTTCCAGGGCTGCCTTTGGAAAGCATGCAGACGTAAGTTCTAATCCAAGTATGCTTAATCCAAGTATGTTCTTGGGGTGGGAAGTAGAAGAAAGCTCACTGCCTTTCTTAGTGATCCATAAACAAGGCAAGGGAGAAAGAAAGCCAGAGTTCAACCTCTACTTTGTTGTGAAAGCAGTGTAACCCTTTCCACCAATAAAGTGACTGCAGCAGATACAAGTAGGGAAAGAAAGAACTGTTCAGTGTCATACAGATCCCTCTCGGGAAGAGGAGCAGATATTTCCTCTCCTCTAAGGATAGTCATTGAGGAGTAAGGTTCCCTCCAGATCATCACACCACACAGCATTCCACCACTATCCTGCTCATACTATGATTAACTTCTTCCTCTTTCCAAGACATCTTACTTATGAGTTATTTTCAAAGCCTATGACCATGACCATGCCCCTTTTGAAACATGTAACCTTGTGGCCATTTTTATTTTTCTTACTGAGAGGAGCTCCAAAAATTCAGAAAAGAAAATTTTCTCCATTTCCTTTTATTTTTTTACTGAGGAAGATACATACCATCCTGATAAATCTATTACACAATCTTCAGAGGGACTGCTAAGTAGATGCAAGATCCACTCTTTACATCTTTGCACATCCCCCTCAAGGGCTAATCCCAATCTGTTTTATATTCTTACTCCATCCTCTTCTTCTTTGCATCTACTACAGCAAAGGTAATACAACTTTTTCAGATAGTAAATATCTCCATATAACTTTGTGGGCCATACAGTCTCTTTTATACCACCCAATTCTGCTACTATAGCCCAGAAGTTGACATAGATGAGATTTGAACAATGAGTGTTCCCATAATCTAACAAAATTCTATTTGTGAATACCAAAATTTGAATTCTGTATCATGTGTCACAAAATATTCTTCTTTTGACTTTTTTTCAACCATTTAAAAATGTAACCATTTTTTGTGTGTGTAAGATGTAAGGTAGGGGTCTTAGTTCATATTTCTGAATGTGGAGATCCAGTTTTCCCAGCACCATTTGTTGAAAAGACTGTCCTTGCCCCAGGAATTGATTTTAACTCTTTTGTAAAAAAGACAAGTTGGTTGTTGAAGCATGGATTGATTTCTGAAGTTTCTATTCTGTTCCATTGGTCTACAACTTATTTTTGTGCCAGTACCAGATTGTTTTCATTATAACTGCCCTGTAGTAAGTCTTGAGATACAGTATTGTGATGCCTCCAGCTTTATTTCTATTGTTTAAGATTACTTTAGATAGTCTAGGAAGATCCCAAGATGGCAGAATAGGAAGTGAGGTTACTGCTGTAGTCTAGGAGAAGATAGTTTAAAAAAAAAAAAAGGTGGAGAGGGACCAGCGCCGTGGCTTAGGAGGTAAAACTGCCACCTGCAATGCCAGCATCATGTATGGGCAACAGTTCAAGTCCTGACTGCACTACTTCTGATCCAGCTCTCTGCTGTGGCCTGGGAAAGCAGAAGATGGCCCAAATCCTTGGGCCCCTGCACCCACATGGCAAACCTGGAGAAATCTCCTGGCTTCAGTTCAGTGCAGCTCCAGCTGTTGCAACCATCTGGGAAGTGATGGAAGACCTCTCTCTCTCTCTCTGCCTCTGCCTGTCTGTAACTCTGCCTTTCAAATAAATAAATAAATCTTTTATTTTTTACTTGACAGGTAGAGTTATAGACAGTGAGAGAGAGAGACAGAGAGAAAGGTCTTCCTTCCATTTGTTCACTCCCCAAATGGCTGCTACGGCCGGCACTGCGCCGATCCGAAGCCAGGAGCCAGGTGTTTCTCCCTGGTCTCCCAAGCGGGTGCAGGGGCCCAAGCACTTGGGCCATCCTCCACTGCTCTCCCTGGCCACAGCAGAGAGCTGGACTGGAAGAGGAGCAGCCGGGACTAGAACCTGGTTCCTATATGGGATGCCGGTGCCGCAGGCAGAGGATTAACCAAGTGAGCCATGGCGCTGGCCCCTAATAAATCTTTAAAAAAAAAAAAAAAAAGTGGAGAGTGTAATCTCAGGGAAGAGTTAGGGAGAAAATTGCAGAGGAAGCTCCACACAAATTAGAAAGACACTGTAGATCTATGTGGAGGGTGTGGCTGTGCACAACTCCGGACCCCAGAAGCTGAGAGTCTCAGTACCAGCTTTGGAGAGTGAGGTGAGACCAGACTGTAGAAGCCCAACCCACTGGCAATAAAGCTGCAGAAAGAACCTGGCATTGAGTCTAGCTTGGAGCCCAGGGGGACAGTGTACTTGCCAACCTACAGACAAAAAGGGGGGGGGACACGTTTTTCTCTCTCCTCAACCACCCAGCACCCGTGTCCTGTAACTAGCTGAGAGAGGGCAGGCATCATTTTGTACATATGTAACAGCTGTGCAATCTTGTGTTCACGCATCCAGCAACCAGCTGAGAGGAGATGCCTGAGTCTGGCTGGAAGAACTGGCAGTGGGCTGGACACTCATGACTGTAGGAAATTTTTGAGCTGGGACAGACTGTGAAAACACTGTGGCTGCATGGGACAGTGCAGGGTGTGGCTGCGTCTTAAAGCAGTCACTGTAGGGGGCTCCACAAGCTCAGGACTTCCTGATTGCCTGGTGATAGTCATTGCTATGGGATCCATGCTCACACTGAGGACTGCATGGGTCCTTTGTGTTCTTGTGGCAGCATGGATGAATATTGCAATCAATGGGGCTAGTGTCTTGGCACTGGTCTCCTTGGAGGAGAGGAGGTGAGCTTGAGACTACACTGACAGATCTGATCAAATCCTCCATTCTGATTAAAAGAGAGAGAGATAGATTTACCATGCCCAACGTAGGTGTCACTTTGGACACTTTCCCAATCATGGAGCATTGAACAGTGCTCCTGGGACACACCCAGCACACGCCTCTGGGTATTCACTGAAAAAACAGACACTCCACTAAGCCAAAGAGGCTTAATCCAAAGATAAAATCCATCACAGGTGGAAAAAATCTAACAAGTATCTCCAAAAATGCCTAAAAATAAATGCAGAAATTCAAGAAAAAATAAGGAAGATGGCATGACACACAAAAGGAACAAAACAACACTTCAATACTAGAATGTGAAGATGAAGAGATTGATGAAATGCCAGAAACTGAATTCAAAAAAAAATCGATCACAGGATTACTTAGAAGTAATCAGAAGCAAATCCATGAATTAAAGATCCATATATTACAAAAATGAAAATATTTCCTATGAAATTGAGATTTTAAAGAAAAGTCAAAATGAAATATTAGAAATGAAGAACTCAATGGGTCAAAAAAATGTAGTGGAAAGCCTT